>NC_056726.1:304957299-305242299 GCF_019279795.1 Protopterus annectens
ACACCACCAGGCTAGTTGGCCAACACAATGTGTCTGAAATTCTCCAAGTGCAACTAACACTAGGTAAGACTGCAATCCAAATTGTAGCTTTTACAGATCCCCACCATACCCCAAGATTCTCACTACACCTTTCTAAACATACTGGAAAATATTAAGATAGAACCAAACACCCCAATACTGGGTGATTTTAACTACCCCTGCCATTAACTGGGAAAACTACTCATGTCCCAACACCTTTGCGCGGTTCTTGGAATTCATAAATTCCAGCCTGGATCAACTAATCCATAGTCCTACCAGGGCTCCAATATCCTAGACCTGGTCATTACCAACATGGGAAATCAATGCTCCATACCTATGGTCACCCCTCGTTAGTCAGGTCTGACCATAAGCTAATCACCCTTAACATCCACATCCCACCCCACCCCCCCCCCAGTAAAGAAACCACCATAAAAAACTTCTCCAAAGCCAACTTCATGCTACTCAAGTCAGAAGTGACAAACTTCATGACACCCATGCAGGCAGGAACTGAAACTGCTGAATCCTACACTAAGGCACTGTACGAGCACATCCACTCATGCATGAATCGTGCCATCCCAAATAGAACCAAAATGCTCTCATCCAAAAAGGAAGCCAATCTGGTGGTCCCCTGCCATAAACAAACTTTACAACAAAAGGAAGAAACTTTTGCAGAAAAGAGGAAAATCCCAGGATGCAAAGATACTCCCTTACTAGCCTCAGTAAGAAAGTGAGATGCCTCATAAAATCCTCCAAAGCTAGTTACGAAAATAAAATTGCCAAAGATTCCAAAGACAACCACAAAGCATTCTATAACTATGTCAAAAATCTAAATGGCAATGCTCAGATCTGCTCTGAGCTAAAACAGAATGGCATTAAATATACTGATCCAAAGGATATTGCCAATATCCTGGCAGATCGATTCAGTGCCAACTTCACCCCCCTCTCACCCCTAAATGGCCCATCTCAATACCGAAGATTGCCAAATTCCAGTAATAACGCCACACAGGTACAAACGCACCTCTCTAAAGCCAAGAATACAGCATCCATGGGACCAGATGACATCCCGGGCTGTGTACTACATGAACTACAATATGAACTGGCACCTCACCTAAGTGTCATGTTTAATCATAGCCTCACCTCAGGTTTTGTGCCCACTGAGTGGCAGAGCTACAGTTATCCCAATCCACAAGGGGATCCACCTTGGATCCCGGAAACTACCGTCCCATCAGTCTGACAAGCCTTATCTGCAAGGCCATGGAGCGTATTATCATGGAACTTATAAACAAAGACATTGGCAACCTTCAAACACTGGACCCCACCCAGTTTGTGTTTGGGAAGGGCCGATCTTGTCTCCTGAACCTGATTAACTTCTTTGAATCAGTCTCCAGAGCCATGGACAAGGGTAAGGTGGTCCACACAGCTTATCTAGACCTTCCAAGGCCTTTGACACCATCCCCCACTCTGGAATCATAGATAAACTTACTAAGTTGGGCATTAATCCCTATGTCACCCAATGGGTTGCTAAATGGCTTACTGATAGAACCCACACTATAAAAGTAGCTGACTCCAAATCCAGCTCCAGACAAGTGACAAGTGGAGTACCTCAGGGTTCAGTCCTGGGGCCGCTCTTGTTTGGCATCTACTTCTCTGAAGTACAGGTCAACACTAAGGGACTCTGGCTAACAAAGTTTGCAGATGACTGCAAACTGGGAGCCATTATTGGATCCCCAAATGATGTGGATACTCTACAAAAGGGCCTTACAGAAACAGATGCTTGGTGCCAGAGCCATGGGCTCAAGCTCAATGCTAAGAAATGTATTGTTATCCCTTTGGGAAAAACATGTATCCATGAATTACCATATAGGTGGCAGTACACTAAACACAGAAAGTGTGATAAGAGACTTAGGGACACAGGTGGACAGTGGTCTCACCTTCGATAACCACATCGCCACAACAGTCAGGAAATCCTTCTATGTGGCACACCTCATCACGAAGGGCTTTTCATCCAGAACAAAGGGGGTCATTGTCCCACTGTACTCATCCCTCATTAGACCCATTATAGAATACAACGCCCCATTTGGTATGTACCTCTCAAAACATCTGCAACAACTGGAAAGGCCTCAGAAATACCTCACTAAAAGAATCACAGGCCTAAAGCAGATGCCCTATGCTGACATTTAAAAAACTCCAGCTATACTCTGTCGCATATCGTCTACTCAGAGGCGATCTCTGCTTAACATACAAGGCCATGTCAAACCCAGAGCTGTTGGACATGCTACACAAAGAAATCCCAATCCGTCAGAGCTACACGCTCCAGGGATCTAAACCTTGTCATCACAATAAACAAAACATGCTGGAGGGATAGGTTCCTGACCCAGAGACTCCCCAGACTCTGGAATAGATTGCCCATACATATCAAGCAGAGTGCCTCTTTGGGCCTCTTCAAAAGGAACCTTGACGACTGGATGGGAGAAAGGAAATTCACCCCAGGGATCACGTCAGTCGCCCTGCTAGACAGGGGTCCAGGAAAGTAAATAATGTGGGAAGAAATAGCCAGGGAATTGTTATGGCTAGGCTTGTATAGGCCCTAGGACTGATAGCCTAGTACCAACCTATGAACCTATGAACCTATGAACCTAACCTATGAACTACGCAAGGTTATACTGGACATGTTCATACACTTAGTAACAAAGGGCTTGTTGGATGCACTGACTCAAATTACACAAGGTGGCAATGGGTATGCTCATACACTTAGTAGCACAGGGCTGTTTGGGATGCACTCCGATTCTAACCACTGAAGGCCACAGTGTGCATGCTCAAACATTTACATGTACAGAACACGTTGTAATGGACTCCTATTGTAAACACACAGGTTTACAGCTAGGTGAATCTTACCTATCAGTATATATGCACATCATACTGGTCTACTACCTGATACCTGTATGTGGCCCATAAATTATATATCTGTGTCTATGACGTGTGATACACATGCATACATGTACATGAAGTACTGACATATATATGTTACGTATACACATTCATATATGTGTGGACGTGACAGACAATAGGTTACCTTGGTCGCACAGGTGGATGCTACCTACAGCATATGTCACACACCTTGCTGCCATGAAAGGCATACATTGATAGCAGGTTGTGGACAGTGGCATTATACGTGGTACAGTGGCATATGCAAACATAATGTGTGATCCACCTTGTGTAATGGTACTGAGGTGCAGGTGTCAAGATGACCTCTCCCGCCTGTGTTAGTAATTGCCATTATTGGTCATATACACAAGTTCTGCTGCTGTCCGTCACCTTACATGAGGCATTTGCTACCAAGCACATTAATGCCACGTGCAGTGATATCATGGTATGAGTGGCAACTGCTAGACCAAAACAATGAGCCAATGTCCTGCTGTTATTATAAGGTTGTCCAGTGTCTGTCATTCCGGGCTGTCATGACTGAATGATGAGCCTTCAACACAGAGCACATGCATCCATGTTACATGTGTATGTGGCTAATACCTAGGTCACATTTCCCCATATAGCCACATTCCAAGGCAAATGTCCTACACCCAGAAGTAACACCCTGACACCTACATGACAATTGCATTGGATGCTTATGCTACCAGTGCTAGATGTGTGGCTTTAGTATCCATTTGCTCAATGTAGAACCTACAATGGGGAATACTGACATCTGTGCAGGGAGGAACACCTGGCTGAAGGGCTCTGTAGTGCATAATTGCACTACCACCATATAACTGAGATCCAGACATGAGGGCCATAACAGTGGTATGGACCATTCCAGGTGGTGGTGTACACATATTCATAAAGGCTACTCACATGTAAAGACCACTACTCCGACATAACACATCACAGATGAGTCAGGTACAGGTGACAGTGGTGAATACTGCATTCTAAGTTGTATCCTCATATACATCCACCACCTTGTTCCCAGACTACCAACACACATCCATATGTGATATGACATAGTATGGTAGACCACCAGAAACCACTGATTGGTGGACTGTACCTAGGCCTACATCAACTGTGCAAAGTACCCATGTAAAGACACAGCTGCGTAATGTGTTATGCAGTGCAATAATACCACTGCTTGTAACCAGCTCAGTTATACACATACCAGGGTCCCTTGGATGTTGTCAGCATTAACACAGTCGACTTTTGCTGTATACCAGTAAACAACACCCTCATGGTTGGATATGACCTAACTGTACCTGCCCTGGATATGTACATCCCACACTCATACAACATAAATGACATTACCATAGCTTTCGTTATCCTTTCTACATACAGGTGGCTCCAGTCATTGAACTCATGCACATGGCAGATAGCGTGCTAACAGTACATAAGGTTTGATATCTATGTTGACAGAGGTAATATTCCCTCTCTACTGGTCACCGATGACACCTATCATATCATACAACACCCCATGTGGCATGTATGTCTTTAGACATGTCCACCTAATGTAATACCTACAAACATACCCAAATAACAGAACCATAGGACCTACACAAGGCCTGTATTGACAGACACAGGGAAATCCAGCTCTGCTCTGTATGTTCCTGAGTAGTCACAGGTGATATGTTCATGACATGTACAGCCATGTGTGGCCACAGCTCCTACATATACCCCATGTCAACGATTGCAAGCCATACATGCTGTGTGCTGTCTGGACATTAGCCTTAGTACTACAGTAGCCAGTATATGCTGGGGTGAGATGTTTACAAGCCACAGACCTCGCATCTGCTTGAATGAGTGTACTGCCTAGCTCTAACAGAGCACATTGCTGGCACTATTCCAGTAAACATGAGGTGTTTGTGGCAAATATGATGTGCTCACTGTTGACCATTACAGTGCCCTGGCTTCACCATGGCACTGTCAAGTAGCATGACATGTAATAATGCTGTGTGTGTCTTGCTGATATGTGCTGTTGTAATATATGTACACTTGGCTACTCGGTGAAAGTAGTGGTGTCCTACCAGTACATGAATACAACATCCATTATGGTGTAATGCTCGGCTATGTTTCACACATGGCATGGGGAAGGTATGGAATGTATCCTCTTGACCTGCTAGTGCACTTACTGATGTAGACCGCATATGTGTGCATGTATTGATGTTTGTGTAAATTCCATGTGTGTGCAGTGTCTGATGTCTGAAGGTGACTGTTGTTTTAGTACATCATGCTGTTGCAATACAGCCTCAACATTGCCAATTGTATATGGTGCTATGCTCTAAGTACAGTAAGCCATACATGAGGTATGGACAGATGTCTGGACATGACTATTAAGTGGTGGGGCTTCTTTGCAGATGAATTATTACTGAGGCCAGCTCAATGGTGTGTTACAACCAGTCCTACAATAACCTGTGTAACTGCTAAGGTCAGGATTTGTTAACTGAAGTGGAAGACAGAAATGTAGAATGCTGTAAGGGTGACACTGAAGGCAAACCTCATGACACCTGTAACAGTAATACCTCCCCTGTGCATATATTGTGCATATATCAGCACAGTTGTCAAAGGAAAGAGTCAGTAAGCATTGTACCGGATGCGATAGTGCTGTACTTCTGTAGTACCTATCATGAGATAGGCAGGCGTTTGATTCACAGTACTGGCACGTGTGGGTGTTTGTGTCCACATATGTCACATATGGTTGGGAATACATCCCACATGTTATCACTCTCCTGAACATTGTTGTTGACACCAGTACAGAGTGAAGTGCAGAAAGAAAGGCATAGGCAGGTGGTTAAACCTCACACATGTAAAGTGTCTGTATGTGTGTGACATAGTTGTATATCTTTGTGAATGCCACAGTGTGTGTGTGTGTGTGTGTGTGTGTGTGTGTGTGTGTGTGTGTGTGTGTGTGTGTGTGTGTGTGTGTGTGTGTGTGTGTGTGTGTGGCTGTCTGTGTGTATGGCTGTCTGATTCCTGGAGTGAGGCTGTATTTTACCATAGTGAAATGTTAATGCCCCCTCTCCCCATCCACTCAATGCAATCTAGCATCCCTGTTGATATCATCAATCATAGATGGACATTCTAACTGCCTGTTAACATGTACACGCCGGGGTGTGACCTGTTGTTGCATAGCCTACTGATGGACCCCCCTCCTCACATACACTCACTGCAATGTAGTATCCCTAACGATGTCCTCAATCTTAGGCCATTTCAAAGATCTGTACATGTGTAATCTCTGTAGGGCGTCTTGTAATTTCATAGTACTATAATGATGATATGCACATAGGCAGGGATTCTCATCCGAACACTGGCAACTGTGTGTGTGTGTCAGAGTGTGTGTTACTGTATCTGTGAATCCCTGAGTGTGTGGGTGTGTCTGTGTTTGCATGCTGTCATGGCAGTGGGTATTACTGCTTCCGAATGAGAAGCCACTATTTCCACTGGCCTTTACCCTTGTCATCTGGCATACCACTCTTTTACCTCTTCCACGCTCCAGGTAACTATACCTGTGATGTCACCCACTATGAATGTGACGGTTCTAAACACAGTAGCTTACTACACAGCTATCATGCTCTTGGATCATTAGAACAATAAACATAATTGAAACATGGGAGAATTTAATTGTGATGTGGAAGCTACAAAGTACATGCAGGTATTGTTATACTGACCTGTGGGTAGTCAACATGTACATATGGGACACCTGCAAACACCGACATCCCCCCGGCACATGCAACTACACCTGAAAGAGGAAGGCAGAATGTGAAGATCAACATGCTGTTAGTGTTGTTCCACATGATACATACTGTCAAACATACAAAATGCATTCTAAAACTGTAATACATGGTATGTCTGCTGCCTGTCAACAATACTCAAAAATATTAATCTACAATTGTCTACCTAGTGTGTTCATCCTGTGCATCAGACCATATGAATATGTCCCTGCACCGATGGTGTGGATGACAGGGATGCAGCACAGGCATCATCATAGGCACAGGGTGATAATGTTTGCCAGAGGCATAGGCTGTGCCATTGGATGACATCATGTGCATGTGTTAGGGCCTGTGATATCATTGTGCATGTGTGGATGTTATGCGTGGGTGTGTTGAGGTGCCCTGCATTTGTTTCCAGTGTGTGTGTATGCATGCACACAGGTCTGGCATGTGGCTGGCCTACACAGGGGTATTATTGACAGCTGCAGACTGTACAAGGCAAGTTTCACAGTTAACTGTGTCCGGCCATGGCCACGTGACCTTTGCCTGCTAGGGGTTGCATGGGCACTACCAGGCAGAGGTCCAGATTGGGTACTGTCTGATGACACATGTCCACTGGAATCGTGTCCCTGTTGGGACCATCCAGGACCACATGCACGTGGCCTGTTCTGTCCTGTTGTGGACTGCACAGCACCAGCTGCACTGCTGCTGCTACCACCACTATGGGAGCAGGCATGTGCAGTAGCATGTTCACATAGACCTTCAATAGGTGATGTAGCTGACCTATGTCCACGTGCTCGACGCCTCATTCCCACCAGATGTTCCAGCACAGACATTCCACGCTCGAGGACTGACATGCCACAGTCAAGGACTCCCACCATGTCACCCAATCATCTATCCAAAACATCTGCATGATGATGGTGAGCATTTGCAAGTGCCTGGATGTTGTCAGTTAATGAATGGACAGCAGCCATCTGAAGCCTTAGACCTTCTCTGTTGTGCCACTCAGCATGTGCCTTTGCCTCCATTATAGCCCAAAACATGTGTCTGGTGACTCCAGCTGATGTGCTTTGTCTCACAGGGGCATGTTGGCCAGTGGTCCTCTTATGAGCAGTGCTGGGACATGCCTGTGTGGGACATCACCAGTCTGTTGACTGGGATCATGGTGTGCAGGCACACCTTCCATAATCATCACACTTCTCTGTTCCATGCTACCACCCACCAACTGTCCTTCCTCTATGGCCAGTGGTGATGTGGTATGTGCAGGCAGGGGAACTGTGTGTGAGGATGAGGGGGAAACAGGTGGAATGGCAACCAATGGCACAGATTCAGCCCCTGACAAACCTGCCTGTGCCTCAATCATACTATCATCATCAGTGCTAGAGTCCATGGGGACACTAACATCAGGTGGACCGCAGGAGGGGAACGCACCTACATCAGCACCTGTGAGGGGAAGACAAGAACTGTACATTACAAGTTATACCAGACACACAGAAAGACAGACAGAGACACACACAGAAAGACAGACAGAGACACACACAGACAGACAGAGACACACACACAGACAGAGGCACACACAGAGACACACACATACACAGACACACACACACACACACAGACAGACACACACAGACACACAGAAAGACAGAAAGAGACACACACAGACACACAGAGACACACACACAGACAGTGACACACACAGAGACACAAATAGACACAGAGACACACACACGCAGACACACACACACACACACACACACACACACACACACACACACACACACACACACACACAGACACACACAGAAACACATGCTAAATGCAGGTGATATGGCAGATGGCATTCAGCTTAGAAAATTATAGTTTCAGCTTAGACAATTATAGTGGTAGTTATCATACATCCCTGAGTTGCACACAACAGCATGCATGTGTTATAGCAGATGGCATGCACCTTACACAATTATAGTGGTGGTTAGCATACATACCTGTATTGTACCATTTGTGTTAGTAGCCTATGCCCCATATCTGCAACACAATGCATGCACTTTGCACCATTGCATCGCACTGTGTGCAACATACACCACATGTTAACAGACCAGTGCTGACCTTTGTACATCTGCCACTGATGCTTTGTGTTGACCTCTGCCCCTATGTGTGAGGACATGAACAGTAGGGTATGTCAACTGCATACTATGTTTGCCTGAGCCCTAGCTTACATATCTCCCTAAAGCAGTACATGTCTGTTCAACATTATTCCGCCTACCCCTGACCTGAGTGTAGACATTGTGCATGTAGCTGTACACACATGTTTGACATGGCTGTCCCTACTTTGCAATGGTGCCACATACTAGCACAGGTTTGCAGAACTCCAGCCTGCTATGTGGCGTATGACCTTGTCAATCACATGTAGTATGACATGTCTTCTGCTGATGTGTTGAATGACATGCATACATGTGTAAAACAATGGTGTCCTTTCCAATCTACAGTACAGTAATGGTGTCCCAATGCAGGGACGTGTTATACTAACATGGGCCTTCAGCTGATGCAATGTTGTCTGTCCACCCTACAAATATGCAGGGACATACTGCACATTTAGCTGATGTGCATAGCCATTACAGGGCATCATGTGGCTTCACAATTGCTATACAGTCTGAGCTACTGACACAGTTCATAGCCATGACTATGTTCACATACAATACATATCTAATGTGGAATGCGACCCATGTTACTGAGGTGTATACACAATAAACCCCAATGCGGAATGTGTAACACAGATCACAGAAGGGTATATGGATGACACCCCTGCACATCTGCCACCATACTACTGATGCCTGGCAACTATGCCCACACATGGCTAACTTAGCAGTACTCTATGTCCCACATGCCATCTGTGTACCTCACACACATGATGAGCAGGCATGACAGTGATGTCTGACACCAGCAAGATGAATGTACTGTATCTATGGCTTGATGTGGATGTATGTGTATGTTGTGCAACACATGTATGTATTTGGATACTGTATAGGTGAATGCTTCCATGTCGTGACACACTCAAGATGTTCAAGACATGTTATGTGGTGGTTTCATGTGATGCCTACACAAGCTGTGCACAGGCCTGTATGATGTTTAATGTTTCACATCTGCAATATCACCATTACACAAAGGCCATAGTTGTATTGTGTCAAGCCAATGTACAACAGGTTGTACACACATGTACATCACTTCTACTGTGTGTGTAGCTTCATGTCTCTGGTCATCCTCCATGGCCATGTGTCCACATATTCAGTCCAAAAGTTGTGATGGTCATCTTATTTCACATGTCAGTGTTATCCCATATGACATACACCCATAGATGTCATACGCTCCACTGAGGACAAGGTTATGCAGACAAAGGCTGGTATGTATGGGATGTGAGACATGTTTTGCAGGATAGTTGAGCAGTGTTGCAGTCAGCCCACTACATGTCATGGACATGTCAGATAGCACATGACATTGTGTGACATTCATAGCAAGGGTATACTCCACAAGGGTGTATCCTGTGGGCAGGTCATACTCCAGCTCCAACACATTTAGAGTGTGTGCACACATATGCTCTCTGTACAGTACTGTTCATATTCCCAACATGTGTAATGCTGATATGTAGTACCTGTCCCTACAGTGGAACACACCTCCACCATTGTATTCACTGTTGTCCACACATCTGGCAATGACAGTTTGGAAGGTTTAGTGTAGGTGTTTCATATAGTCTTCAATTGTTTCACATAGATAAACAGTGTGATGCATTGCAGGTCTGACCAGTGTCCATTAACAGGACCACCATACATTATGTGTACGTGTGTTATGGCAGATAGCATGCAATTAATATGTTCCATGCATTATCAAGCCTGGTAAATAATAACAATATCACCTGACACAGGCTGCTGTCGCTGCAAAACACCAGAGGTACCTAAACAGGTGTGTCACAGCAGTAAGATCATTATCCACACCTGTATGATAGCTACAGGGTGCAATGTCCATGTTAGCACATAAGCCAGTACAATACACTATACTATGGAGTATGCACATCTGTGCATACATAGAGTAGCAGACTATAGTATGTGGCATGTGTGCATACATGCCTTGCATATGATGTTGCATTACATATTGTACAGTAACACATGTAACTTTGTGAAATATAGTTGTGTTTTATGAGCAGCAGTGACTTACCAGGCAACTCCAGGCTTGGTGGTTGAGAGACACCCACGTCCACAATACCAGCTAAAGCTTGTGGATGGAGGTCTGCAGGTGTCCCTAGGTTGGCTAGTAGTTCCTCGGTACGTGTGAGTGGGGGCTGGTTGAGTGCCCCCCCCCACCTGTTGAACCTTGTTCCCTGGTGATTGCATTAGCAAGCTGTTTCACCCATCTTATGAGGTCAGTGCAGTGTCGGCGCACCTGCTGATAAGCGCGATTGTGACCGCTAACATCATTTACCCTCCTGCAGAGTTCCTTCCACAGGGCATCCAGCTGCTGTGCATCCTGTGGCACATGGCTGAAGAGCATTGTGTGGTTGTCGAGAAGGTATGGGATGAGGACCTCATCCTCCAAGCAGCTGTACACCGACAGTCTGCTATGTGGCATACCTCGAAGACATAATGATGAAGACAGGTCACAGTAACTCACAGAGAAGTACAGCAGTACAGCTGAACATACATGTGTATCACATTTATTAAGATTACAAATATGTCTTTGCAAATCTACATGACAATAACACCACTGACATGTATAAGTCACACACATTTGACACCTACTGGTGATGTGATGTTATCACCATATATGTGTGTGTCATGTGATGACATTGCTCATACACCATGTGGATGTTGTCTTGATGTGGGCATGTCTGTTTGCCTGTACTGGTGTCTTTACCTATCAGCACATGCCTGGATGTGTTCACACTAATGCAATTGACCTTAATGCTGTGTATATGTGACATATATAGTCATACATAGTCGTTAGGGACATGAACTGTGACACTGCAGACTTGCAAGCTTGTATGTGTTTTGCCATATACATCTACATGACACTGTACAGATGTGTAGCATCCTGCCATGTATTGCCTGTGTTGCACATGTGTAACACATGGGACAATAGCTAGCATGATGGTACTTGCAGGGTTGGATATCAACTATAGCATGTATGGTCATAGTGATCTAGTAGGCTATATGCCCTGGACCATTTATGAGCCTAGGCAGACAGGTTTCCTAGCTGTAGGCAACAGACAGGTAAGTTTCAGTGGCCAGTTCAAGCAGTGCCACAGAACTGATACATATGGTTACTGATATATTTGGCATGCGGTCATCACACCATGTCACAGAGAGGGGTGATGTGCAGTTTCACTGGACAGGGATGCATAGTATGACAGGAGTATGTTAAGTGTATGGGACAGAGATCTGTCAGGCATGTTGGGATCCTTATACTAGAAAGGTGGATGTCCATGACGTATGTGTTTATTTGGGATCAGGATGTGTTAAGTGTAGCATGTCCAACACCTCTGTGTTGGACATGGCATTATTCAGGGTAGACTGCATGCTACATAGTGAAGCTAGGGATTGGGAAGGGCAGTGTAGGCCATCTACACATGGGCAATAACCCTTAAAGGAAATATGTGATCTATTATGGGTCACATGGGTGTTGAGTATGGCTGAGCAGTTATCTCTATATTCCTGGATGGCACCCTGTCATGATTAAGGGTGCCACATATGACTACCTGTATTTTGCGGTGAAGTAACTATCAAAGAAAAGTACTGTCCAGCTGCATCCCATACACACAGTTGCCATTATGTTGACCGCTGCCTAGGTGGTAGTTAATGGGTACAGGGTTTGTAACATAGGGGATGACAGTGGAATACTTAGCTGTCAGATTGTGGCCATACATCACACACCACACATCTGACACACCAAGGCCCTTCTGTATGTTGAATGCAGCACACGTTGAGTCGACTACTGCTCCTAGTTCATAGTCATTTGCAAACATCAATAGGCTGATGCCTTCTGTGTTAGTCTGTGTGGTATAGATAACAAAGAGGGGAAGTACCAGGAATGACCCCTGTATTACTGTGGCTGGCACTGGTTTGATGTGCGTGTATTAGTCAGACACCTTCTGTAGTGTTGGTTCTGCCAGCAATCCAGTTGCCAACCACTCCTGTGACATAGAAACCTTGAAGGGTAGATGGGAAACAGTAGATGCACCCCAGGGATCCCGCCATTGGCTCTGTTCCACAAAGGGATAGTTAATGAATCAATGGAGTGGCAAAAGATGACACATTTTGGTTGGGCTTATGAATGTCCTCTGGCAGTTGGCCAAGTACCTGCCTATGAATCTATAGATACAGTATCTGCATATACTGCTAGCTTAATTTACTGTTCAGGTGTTGACTTACCTTGTGCCAATGGTTGTTGTGTGTGCAATAGTTGAGGGCTGCCTATGTTGGAAGCACACAGTAGACTGCCTATACATGACAATTTACAGGTAGTCTTGTGTGTGTGCCATCCATTTTTACTGCATGTGCAGGTGGAGAAAGGTGTCAGTCCCTAGGTGCCTACACTGTCAGTGTGTGTGCTATATGTTCCCTCTTTGCCAAGGCATGGGCATACTGGGCACGCCTCCGTCTGTCTACTGGGGCTGGCTCAGGGTGTTCGTGGTCTGAGTACCTCTGTGCCTGTGGGGCCCTTGGCAATGGTGGTGGGCTGTGAGGGCCTTCACCATTCTGTCCCTGCTACAGCTGTTTCCACAGGACCATGTTGTGTAGCATGGTACACACTATGAAGGTGTGAGCACATGTGCCTGGAGAGTACTGCAAGGCTCCACCAGATATGTCCAAGCAATGGAACCATGATTTTAGCATCCCAAACACACGCTCTATGATGATTCTGGTTTGTGCGTGTGCCTCATTATGGCATTCCTGCATGGGTGTGTGGGCATTTCTGATGGGAGTCATCATCCATGGTTGTAGTGCACAGCCAGAATCCCCCACCAGGTGGCCATTTGGGATGTCCACCCTGGCAAATAACTGATACAGCTGTGAGGCATGCCTGATGTGGGAGTCATGATAGCTTCCAGGGCTGCCAGTGCACACATCCATGATAATGCCCTGGGCATTGCACATGACCTGGCAGTTAATGGAGGGGTATCCCTGTGATTTATGTAGTGCCTACCCTGCTCACATTATGTGTACGTGTTATGGCAGATAGCATGCAATTAATATGTTCCATGCATTATCAAGCCTGGTAAATAATAACAATCTCACCTGACACAGGCTGCTGTCACTGCAAAACACCAGAGGTACCTAAACAGGTGTGTCACAGCAGTAAGATCATTATCCACACCTGTATGGTAGCTACAGGGTGCAATGTCCATGTTAGCACATAAGCCAGTACAATACACTATACTATGGAGTATGCACATCTGTGCATACATAGAGTAGCAGACTATAGTATGTGGCATGTGTGCATACATGCCTTGCATATGATGTTGCATTACATATTGTACAGTAACACGTAACTTTGTGAAATATAATTGTGTTTTATGAGCAGCAGTGACTTACCAGGCAACTCCAGGCTTGGTGGTTGAGAGACACCCACGTCCACAATACCAGCTAAAGCTTGTGGATGGAGGTCTGCAGGTGTCCCTAGGTTGGCCAGTAGTTCCTCGGTACATGTGAGTGGGGGCTGGTTAAGTGGCCCTCCACCTGTTGCACCTTGTTCCCTGGTGATTGCATTAGCAAGCTGTTTCACCCATCTTATGAGGCCAGTGCAGTGCCAGCACACCTGCTAAGTGCGATTGCGATACCAACATCATTTACCCTCCTGCAGAGTTTCTTCCACAGGGCATCCAGCTGCTGTGCATCCTGTGGCACATGGCTGAAAAGCATTGTGTGGTTGTCGAGGAGGTATGGGATGAGGACCTCATCCTCCAAGCGGCTGTACACCGGCAGTCTGCTACGTGGCATACCTCAAAGACATAATGATGGAGACAGGTCACAGTAACTCACAGAGAAGTACAGCAGTACAGCTGAACATACACGTGTATCACATTTATTAAGATTACAAATACGTCTTTGCAAATCTACATGACAATAACACCACTGACATGTATAAGTCACACACATTTGACACCTACTGGTGATGTGATGTTATCACCATATATGTGTGTGTCATGTGATGACATTGCTCATACACCATGTGGATGTTGTCTTGACGTGGGCATGTCTGTTTGCCTGTACTGGTGTCTTTACCTATCAGCACATGCCTGGATGTGTTCACACTAATGCAATTGACCTTAATGCTGTGTATATGTGACATATATAGTCATACATAGCCGTTAGGGGCATGAACTGTGACACTGCAGACTTGCAAGCATGTATGTGTTTTGCCATATACATCTACATGACACTGTACAGCTGTGTAGCATCCTGCCATGTATTGCCTGTGTTGCACATGTGTAACACATGGGACAATAGCTAGCATGATGGTATTTGCAGGGTTTGATATCAATTATAGCATGTATGGTCATAGTGATCTAGTAGGCTATATGCCCTGGACCATTTATGAGCCTAGGCAGACAGGTTTCCTAGCTGTAGGCAACAGACAGGTAAGTTTCAGTGGCCAGTTCAAGCAGTGCCACAGAACTGATACACATGGTTACTGATATATTTGGCATGCGGTCATCACACCATGTCACAGAGAGGGGTGATGTGCAGTTTCGCTGGACAGGGATGCATAGTATGACAGGAGTATGTTAAGTGTATGGGACAGAGATCTGTCAGGCATGTTGGGATCCTTATACTAGAAAGGTGAATGTCCATGATGTATGTGTTTATTTGAGATCAGGATGTGTTAAGTGTAGCATGTCCAACACCTCTGGGTTGGACATGGCTTTATTCAGGGTAGACTGCATGCTACATAGTGAAGCTAGGGATTGGGAAGGGCAGTGTAGGCCATCTACACATGGGCAATAACCCTTAAAGGAAATATGTGATCTATTATGGGTCACATGGGTGTTGAGTATGGCTGAGCAGTTATCTCTATATTCCTGGATGGTACCCTGTCATGATTAGGGTTGCCACATATGACTACCTGTATTTTGCGGTGAAGTAACTGTCAAAGAAAAGTACTGTCCAGCTGCATCCCATACACACTGTTGCCATTATGTTGACCGCTGCCTAGGTGGTAGTTAATGGGTACAGGGTTTGTAACATAGGGGATAACAGTGGAATACTTAGCTGTCAAATTGTGGCCATACATCACACACCACACATCTGACACACCAAGGCCCTTCTGTATGTTGAATGCAGCACACATTCAGTCAACTATTGCTCCTAGTTCATAGTCATTTGTAAACATCAATAGGCTGATGCCTTCTGTGCTAGTCTATGTGGTATAGATAACAAAGAGGGGAAGGACCAGGAATGACCCCTGTATTACTGTGGCTGGCACTGGTTTGATATGCGTGTATTAGTCAGACACCTTCTGTAGTGTTGGTTCTGCCAGAAATCCAGTTGCCAAACACTCCTGTGACATAGAAACCTTGAAGGGTGGATGGGGAACAGTAGATGCACCCCAGGGATCCTGCCATTGGCTCTGTTCCACAAAGGGATAGTTAATGAATCAATGGAGTGGCAAAAGATGACACATTTTGGTTGGGCTTATGAATGGCCTCTGGCAGTTGGCCAAGTACCTACCTATGAATCTATACATACAGTATCTGCATGTACTGCTAGCTTAATTTACTGTTCAGGTGTTGACTTACTTTGTGCCAATGGTTGTTGTGTGTGCAATAGTTGAGGGCTGCCTATGTTGGAAGCACACAGTAGACTGCTTATGCATGACAATTTACAGGTAGTCTTGTGTGTGTGCCATCCATTTTTACTGCATGTGCAGGTGGAGAAAGGTGTCAGTCCCTAGGTGCCTACACTGTTAGTGTGTGTGCTATACGTTTCCTCTTTGCCAAGGCATGGGCATACTGGGCACGCCTCCATCTGTCTACTGGGGCTGGCTCAGGGTGTTCGTGGTCCGAGTACCTCTGTGCCTGTGGGACCCTTGGCAATGCTGGTGGGCTGTGAGGGCCTTCACCATTTTGTCCCTGCTGCAGCTGTTTCCACAGGACCATGTTGTGTAGCATGGCACACACTATTAAGGTGTGAGCACATGTGCCTGGAGAGTACTGCAAGGCTCCACCAAATATGTCCAAGCAATGGAACCATGATTTCAGCATCCCAAACACATGCTCTATGATGATTCTGGTTTGTGTGTCTGCCTCATTATGGCATTCCTGCATGGGTGTGTGTGTGCATTTCTGATGGGAGTCATCATCCATGGTTGTAGTGCACAGCCAGAATCCCCCACCCAGGTGGCCATTTGGGATGTCCACCCTGGCAAATAACTGATACAGCTGTGAGGCATGCCAGATGTGGGAGTCATGATAGCTTCCAGGGCTGCCAGTGCACGCATCCATGATAATACCCTGGGCATTGCACATGACCTGGCAGTTAATGGAGGGGTATCCCTTGTGGTTTATGTAGCGCCTACCCTGCTCACTGGGTCGTGACTTGATGTGTATGTGCATGCAGTCTATTGCATCCAGTACCTCCGGGTATTCTGCCACACTGTGGAAGAGATGCATATTGCTGGCCAAGTCCTCCTGCATTCGGGGGAAGTATATGAGCTCATTGGCATGTGGTAACATGGCATCCAGGAATTGGTGTAGTACCCTGGATGCTGATGCTTGTGAGATCCCCATGATATCCCCAGTTGGTCTTTGAAAGGTACCTGTTGCTAGTATTCTCAGGCTTACACATACCTTCATATCCACTGGGATGGTTTCCCCCTTGTTTGTTCTGACTCTAGGCGTGGCTGGTACAGCTCCACAAGTTGCTGTAGGATGTCCCTGTCCACCCTGTAATGCTCTACTATCTCCAGATCATTTAGCCCCCGGTAGGTTACCCTGGGTCTGAACACTCTCCTCCTCCTCTGGTGCCTAAGGTGGTCGTGTGCATCATCCTCCACACCGCATTCAGTCTCCAACACATGCTGGTGGATCAAAGCTATGGCAGCCCCTAACATGTACATAATAAAAGTTCCCCATCTGTATACACCACTGGTGCAGAGCGTATGGGAATACACAAATGTGTGTGAGGTTCTTTCACACTTTATAGTTTTGTGCTATGGATGCTGCTGATGTAAGTGGGTGTGCATGAGCAATTCCAGCTGCAGCATGTCTTAATTATGGGTTTTGCAATGAGTACTGCAAGTGTGGGGCCTTTACTGTGGAGATCTACTTGCCTGCCTTAATTAATCTGTTGTCCTTTATTCACTTTTAGACCTGGAACCCCTCCCATTATCAGGCATGCATCCACCTGCCAACTTTCTTGTTTTGTACTTTTCCTACCCAGTCATGGCAAAATGTGCCTTGTAGCTGATATACTGCATATCGGCTTTGTTTTGCTTTGACAGTTTGCTGTTTTCTTTGCAGTACAGCCCCTCCCATTCCCATTTCTGCAGATAGCTGCTTGCAGCCTTGTTAGCTGTTGTCAATGGCCCACTGTAGGCTCCTAGGTGTTAATTAGTCATTTGTACTCCAATTTCACTGCTGCAGCATTTCCTTATTTCTTTCCTATATCCTTCCTGTTTCAGCTGCAGTGCGCACCACGCATACTCATTTACCGGGTTTGCGAGCTTTTTCATCTCCGTTCACATGCATACTTGGTTACCTTGTGTACTCTCAGCTAAGCATAGCTATGGCCAATTTGACACACCCCTATCCTGCAGCTTTGCCTAGCTAGGGGCAGACCAGTTTAGCAATGCTCCAATGTGCTTATAGCAATGGCGACACACCCCTCTCTTGATGTCATCTTTATCTTAAGGGCACACTTCGGTGTTATAATGCTACATTGTGAGGTGCATCCTTACACCAGCTGGAAATCTGCGATTCACTATTAGTCCTCTCATTTGCATGGCATTGCCTACTAATTCCTATCTACCATACATAACACTGTCACTGCCCCTTAGCAACCCTTGCACCATAGTATGGTGTAGCATGCCTGCCATTGACTATTATGAGGAAATCGTGATATGTGTTTCATTGCAGTTTTATTCTATATTTTTATATATTCCTTGTGATCCCCATTGCGCACCACTGCCCTGCACTTCCACGTCACGATAGTGCAGATATATATATATATATTAAATGTTAATTTTATATTTTGTAAATGTTTTTTTATGCCACTGGCTATATATTTAGCCATTGCCATATATTAACATATAATACATGTGTTTGGTTAGCTGTCATGGCTCCGATTTTATGTTTGCAAAAATGTAAGCCGTTTTCTACAGTTTACATTTCTGCATACTTACACTATGCCTGCACCAGTTCCATAATCGCTACATACCTTCATTTGCATGCTAAACTGCTGCACATAGGGTAATTAGCATACAAGGCTTGGGAGTTGTGCGGGCTTAGCGTACGCAGGTAGTGCATGTGGAAACAGCTCGTACCTGAATCGCTCGGTGGCCATCTTTGATGTTAGAACTCCGATGCTACGCCTGCACCTGGCACAAGCTTCATGAATCCTGGGGATAGTCTTTTATTGCTTAAGTGATTTTTTTTACTGCATTTCTGAATTGGTGTTTGGAACTAATGTTTTGAATGTCTAGTGGAAGTTTATTCCAGGTTTCAGCAGGGGAATAGCTGTGAAGGTTTTTACCAATGTTGATCTTTTTTTGTATATGGAAAGGAGATGTTGTTCTGAGCTCCAAAGTGTTCTTAGTGGTGTATGAGGAGATAATAGAGGTAATGCAATGGCAGAAAGTGGGATGGTACAGTACAGAGTGAATTATCTGAAGCTGAGAGGAGAAGGTTATGGGGAAATTCTAGTCAGTTCTGTTTTCTGAGTGCAAAGCAGTGATAAGAGGAGTATGGTAATTCAGCAGTCTATTTGGCTATCTTGTTGTAAGTGGATTCTAATTTAGAAAGAAATAAGGTTTGTAAGTTGGTGAGAATATGAGAGCCATAGAGAAGGGTTGGTAATAGGTAGGCATGTGATACGGCTGTCGTGGCTTTACTGGAAAGAAGGTTTTTGTTCCTGTAAAGGAGTCCAAGTTTTTGATAGGTTTTCTTAATGTTACTTAGTACATGCTGGTCAAATTTCAGCTGGTCATCAATAATGACCCCGAGTAGTTTAGTATGCTTTTCCACTGTGATGGGTATGTTATTATGAGAAGTGATAGAGAAAGAAGATTTCAGATGTTTCATTCTTTTCAGGACAGAGAGTAAGAGTTTAGTCTTCTTTGGGTTTAAGATTAGATGGTTTTGGTTGAGCCAGTTTTCAATAGGCAAGAAGTTGTTGTATGGAGCTCAGGGAGGGTATCAGCTATGGTGATGACTGTGGAGTCATCAGCATATCGTACCAGTGATGACTGTGGGGTGGAGGTTGATAATTGATTGGTAAAAATATTAAATATCATTGGTTCCAGAATTGAAACTTGGGGCACTTCCATCTTTATAGTGAGTTCAGAGGAGATAGCAGAAAGTCACTTTACAGACTGGAAATGATTGCTGAGGTAACTAGAGAACCAGGAGATAGTAGAGGTGGATAGGTTGAGTTCAGAGACTTCATCTAAGAGGAGGGGGTGAGAGACAGTGTTGAATGCTTTTGAGATGTCAAGAAAGAGGCAAGAGACTAATTTGTTCTGGTCTCTGGCTTGTGAGATGGTGTTGATGAAGGAGATGAGAGCAGTAGAGGTACTATGACCAGAGTGAAAGCCATGTTGGGTGGGGGTAATTAGATTCTCTTGGATGAGGTATTGTAGGATTTGTTTGTGTACGCATTTTTCAAAGATTTTTGAGAGGGGTGATAGAACGTCAATAGGTCTAAAGTTGGATAGTTTGACAGAGCTGCCTCCTTTATGGATGGGTAGGGTGTAGAATTTTTATCATATTGCAGGGACTTTGGCTTCAGTAATGCATCGTTTGATGACAATAGAGATGGGTAGGGCTATGGAGTTGGCAGCTATCCGGAGAGGGTGGGGGGAAACATCTGTTGAGGGAGAGCAAGGTTTAAGTTTAAGAAGCAGGGATTTAATGTAGCTGTAGATACAATTTTTAGGCAGAAAGCTGAGAAGGTATTAGAGGGTACGAGAGGGTTGGTGGGTGCGGTAGTATCAGTGTTGGAGTTAGGATGGTTCATTAGTTTGCTAATGGATTCTATGAAGTAGGAGTTAAAGTCTGTAGTGGTTTGGAAGGTCATATTTGTGGGGCTAGGCTGGGGAGAGGAGGGGTTTCCAGGATGAAGGATTTTCCAGGATGAAGGATTTGATTAGTAATATACCAGAATTTCTTAGGGTTATGTAGGCGTGTTTCGGGAGGATTTGAGTAATAATTTATCTTGTCATTGGTGAAGGCTTTCTTAGTAAGGTTGTGAAGATGTCTATACCATTGCAGGTGGAGGGGGAGTTTGGTTTTAGTCTACAGCTTCCAGGTTTTGTCCCTCTGAGCTATTAGGGAATGGGTGGGGTGTGTTAGCCAAGGATACAGCTGATTTTATTCTAACATTGCATATAGGACTAGGGAGTTGAGTATGTTAAAAAGTATGTTATTAAATTCCATAACAGCTTCTTCAAGGGGTAACTGGCTGAGGAAAGACAAGTTGATAGCTGAGAGTTGGCTATTTAGTTTGTTAAGGTCAAAGTCTTTTAATTTACAACATGCTTTGATCTTATGAGGTTTGCATATGTGTGGTATAAAATGGAGGACTTTGATTGGGCAGTGGTCAGTAAGGGTATCGGGTTGGGTTTCAGGGAAGTGATAGTTTTGGGGATGTGATACTAGGATCCAGTCAAGAAGAGCTGAATGATTAGTAAATTTAGAGGTATAGGTTATTAGTTGGGTGAAACCATATAGATTAATGGAGGTGGAGGGGGATTCAGTGGAGAGAGTTAACAAGTTAATGTTGACATCTCCCATACTGGATGACAGATTCAGTGTCAACTTTACCCTTCTCTCTCCCCCACTAAAGGACCGATCACAATACCAGAGGAATGCCAGGCACCCAGCATTACTGCAGCACAGGTCAAAGCTGCATTATCCAAGGCCAAGAATGCAGCTTCCATGGGACCCGACAATATCCCTGGGTGTGTTCCACATGCATTACAAAGTGAACTGGCACCGCATATGTGTGACCTGTTCAATCACAGCCTCACCTCAGGCTTTGTCCCTACCGAATGGCGCACTGCTGCAGTCATTCCTCTTCATAAAGGGGGAGCAACTACAGACCCTGGGAATTATCGCCCCATTAGCCTGATGAGTCTGATATGTAAGGCTATGGAGAGCATCACCATGGATCTAATTAACAAGGATATAAGGAATCTACAAACTCTAAATCCCACTGAGTTTGGTTTTGTGAAAGGTAGATCATGGCTGCTCAACCTGGTTGACTTCTTTGAGCCAGTCACCAGAGCTGTGGCTGAGGGCAAGGCAGTTCATACAGCCTACCTCAATCTGACCAAGGCCTTTGATACCATTCCCCACTCAGGAATTAATGATAAAGTTACCAAACTAGGTATCAATACCTATATCACTAGGTGGGTTGCAAACTGGTTCACAGATAGAACCCACAGTGTAAAAGTAGCAGACTTCAAGTCAGACTGCCGACCAGTCAGAGTGGAGTCCCACAGGGATTGGTCCTGGGTCCTCTCCTGTTTGGCATCTACTTCTCAGAAGTCCAGGGCTACACGGAGGGACTCTGGCTGACCAAGTTCACAGATGACTCCAAGCTAGGAGCCATTATTAACTCCCCAAGTGAAGTAGACATCCTACAGAAAGGCCTCACTGAGACCAGTGACTGGTGTCAAAACCATGGCCTTAAGCTTAATGCCAAAAAATGCATCATCTTCCCTTTTGGGAAAAACTCAGTTCTCACTAATTACCACATCAATGAGAGGGTACATATTACGTTGTTGAACTTTTAAAAGTTCAAAAGCCATATGGTCAAGCCCATATGTTCGAACTTTTAAAAGTTCAAACGTGTTAACGGAGATCTTCGTTCAGTGTGGAAAGGGAAGATTTCCCTTTACTGCACTGTAGTGCGGTCTTGGAGTTGGTATATTTAAAGAACGGGTGGTGTGGGGAGTGACGTGCTTGCCCCCCTGCTTACAAGCATTAGGTAGTTTTTTCTGTTTTTTTATTTTTTTTTTTTTATCATTTTCAAAATTTTAAAAGTTGAAACATATGGGTTCGACCATATAGCGTTCGAACTTTTAAAGTTTCGATAATATAATATGAACCTCGATGGGACCCCACTGGACACTGAAGGCCTTAAAAGAGATCTGGGGACACAGGTTGACAGCAACCTCTCCTTCGACCACCACATTGCCACTGTGGTCAGAAAGTCCTTCTATATGGCACATCTCATTACCAAGGGTTTTGCATCCAGGAAGAAAGAGGTCATCATCTCTCTCTACTCTTCCCTCATTAGGCCAATCATCGAGTATAATGCCATTTGGTATGTACTTCACTAGACACATGTAACATCTGGAAAGGCCACAAAAGTACCTAATGAAGAGAATCCTAGGCCTTAAACACATGTCCTACATGGACAGAATCAAAAAACTCCACCTGTCTCATATCGTCTACTAAGAGGAGATTTATGCTTGACTTACAAAGCCATGTCTGACCCAGCTGTGTTAGAAATGCTACATTTAAACAAATCCCAATCCCTCAGCACCATACACTCCAGAGACCTCATCCTCATTACCACAATTGACAGAACATGCTGGAAAGACAGGTTCATAACCCAGAGACTGCCCATGCTCTGGAATAGACTTCCCATACATGTCAAGCAGTGCACCTCATTGGCCCTCTTCAAGAGAAATATTGATGAGTGGATAGGAAATAGAAAGTTCACCCCGGGGATCACTCCAGTGACTCTACTTGATAGAGGCACTGGGAACAAACGTTGGGCGGCATGAAGCCAGGGCACCTCTATGGGCTAGGCTTATAAAGGCTATAGGGCTATTAGCATAGTACACACCTATGAACCTATGAACCTATGAGTATGTTTTCATTGGGGAGGTCAGAGCAGTGAGATGAAAGGATACTTTCCAGTACTGAGATGCTGTCGCCAGGTGGAATGTAGATTACAGCTATGTTCAGTGAGGTGGGGGTATTTAATTTACAGTTTGCAACAAGAATTTCTGCAGGTGAGCCTGACAGAGAGGAAATAACTAGAAGGGTTAGAGTGAGGTGGTCAGCGAACATGATAGCAACACCACCTCCTTTTTTTGGTGCAATCTAGCCTTAAAATGTTGTAGCCAAGGGGGGAGGATGTCTTTGTCTGGAATGCGGGGTTTTAGCCAAGTTTCACAAAGGGTTATGACATCTGAAGAGTGTAGATATATCCATGAATGGAATTCAGTACTTTTGTTCATTATGCTTCTCAAGTTAATGGACTATATAGAGTTGTGTTTTGTTGGGATATAGGAGTGGTGAACAGTGGCCTGTATGTAGGTATCATCATAAGAGGGGGCAGGCCTGGGCCAGGGTTGAGGTGTATGTCACTTGTGAGTAGAAGGGAGAGGAGAGTAGGAATTAGATGAGGCTTAGATCTATAAAGTAGATAGTATTAGGTTTTCCTTTGTGGAGGTTTGGCTTTAATGTGCTTATTTTTGTGTTTGACAGGAAAGTTTTTGACAGAGTGGAAGGTGGTATAGTCATGAATGAATTAGGGAGTTGTGTGAAGACTGAGGGATAGGTAGAGGTAGCTGAGGGGTACTTGAGATTGATGAGAAAGTTGTAAGAGGAGAGGTTATATAAGAAAGTTAGGGTGGAGGTAGTAGTGCCAGAAGGAGGGTGAGGGATGTCATGGTCAGATGTGGACGGGCGAGGTAATGATTGTATGTGTGTAAGAGATCTAGGAATCAGACAGCTGTCTAGTTAAAGAGTAATAGAAGAAGGAGTTAGGGTGTGAGGCTTAACAAGTAGTGTTATAGGTGATGGTTAGGACTGGAAGAGGGTGGAGCTGTAGGAAGGATGTGAATAGGAGGATAGGGAATTAAATGAGATGATGACCCACCACTTGACCAGTAATAATGGAGCCTCAATCCTCACCACTGGAAACAGTGGAGGATGTACACTGAGAGGATGACAAGGTACACACACAGTATTTCCAGATGCAGCTCTATGCATCAAGTGCAATTTCCCTTAAGAGCACACAGAGATCACGGTCAGTCTGGGCCTGGTTTATCCCTCTTTCTCCAGATCCCCAGTAAGACTCCCCACTGGCACAGCTATAGAGTTGAAATCTCAGCTTAGTGGCCAAGCCAAGACCTTCAGCACCCTCTCTGTCCAACCAGTGGTTCATCTCCCTGCCCAAGTAGCTGACAGACACACACACACACACACACACACACACACACACACACACACACACACACACACACACACACACACACACACACGTGGGAAAGGCTATCACAGGTTTACTAACTATGCTCCCTTTTGCCAAGACTATAAGGTAGTTATCACTGCCACCAGCCAATTCCTTATTAGCTACTTTAAGGACCTTAACAAAGGGTGTCCAATCTTATTGGGTGATATTACTGTTACTACAAATGATAGTTTGACCAAGAGCAAGGCTATTAGGAGTGGTCTACAGAGTGTCACCAAATAAATATGCAAGTACTTTCAGAACTTAAATATCTCTACACAGATCAGCCACAATGAAAGGTTTAAATATATTTAATAATAAATAATAAAAGAACAAGATAACACTGAAGATATATATATATATATATATATATATATATATATATATATATATATATATATATATATATATATATATATATATATATATATATATATATATATTCATAATGGCATCAGAGTTCAAAACCACAGGAAATATTTAAAACAACATTGCAGGACAGTCTCAAATAAATAAAGAAAAAAATATAAACTATGCTTCACTATATTCCTGACTGAATCTAAGAGAATTACTATACCCTAGTTAACTTACTTAAGAGCAAGGCAAATGTGAGGTGAAGGGGTCTTCTTGTCAGGTCCAAGACAGAGTACAGGATGCTGTGTCTCTCTAAGAGACCTCTTAAATTAATATCTCAAATATTACTGCTGGGATAGCTTGTAAAATGACATAATTTTTTGTCATCTGACTCTATTCCAGATGACCCCACACTGCTGGAATCTTGCTGTATTTAGCATCTACCTGTGAAAATACATATACTTCAGAACTCTAGTAGATGCTGGAAGTCATAAAACAGTTGCAGTAATTGGTTTGCTTTAAAGGCAATACAGAAAACTTCCTAGTATAGGCATTCTGTCTCTAGCTACCTTAAAGTAATTTAATTTAAGCTATTTTTCTGAAATGTTGCTGGACTGAAGCTAACTTCCTGTGTTCCAGTTCCCACTGTTAAAATATATACATTTAAACAGGTACAGAAGTGGATGTACATTTCTGTTCTATTCCAGTAGGGCACATTGTGGATACATTTCAAGCACTTTGCAAAAACCTTTTAAAACTCATGTCTGTACAAACAAGTTTGATATATACATGACATGCACTTGTAATACAGTTATAACACAAACATCTTACATGAATCATATTGATATTCACAAATGACATAATTATTTACAAAATTCCAGATAGCTGTTCTGGCAGTATCTCCCTTTGTCACACTCTCTAAAATGATTGCCACCTCCTTTCCCTCACCCATCTTCTGATTTCTTGTTTCCTTTCATGCATTTCATATCCAGCAGCTTAACACAATCCCTTATGTTGAATTGTATCTTCCTTACCTGTAGGCCCTCTCCTGAGGTAAAAAAAAATCACCCATTTGCCTACACCTACACTGAGCCTTCCCCTTGATGTGTCGGTATTAGGTTTGTATGACTTAATAACCTTGATTACTTAGAGTCCAGCTATCCCCTTATCCAAGAACCCTTATCTTGCCCCATGGGTCTCTTAAATCTATATCCATTCCTCACTCTCTTTCCCATTTTTATTAGCAAACTTATACACTGATGACACTCAGCTATTTAGAACCAACTTCAAAATACTGACTGGAGGAAATTTGGCCAGGGTACAAGAACTTCTTCCATAGTGCCATGAGATTTTATACATCATCCCTGCCACCAGGGACTCAGGCAGATGGGACCTCTGATTAACATGTCATCCAACTCACTATTGCATGAATAAAATCAATTGCCATTCTTTTGGTGTCTGTAAGCAATAAGACACAAAAGAATAGCCAAGAGTTAGAAAGCTATATCACTTATTCTTTTTCTAAATTTCTTAGTATAACTAATGCAATGTATACTAATACTATTAAAATTAGATAATTGCAGGCATGTATTAATTATAAAATGTATTTTAAAATGTCTTTACTGTGCAAAAAAGTTAATGAAACAACAGTGTGATATCATAAATGTTTGATAAATGTGGAGCCTATTGTTTGCTGGTGATCAGTTTGTTGAGATTCAGAAAGTCATTACTGGAAGATCACAGGTATATTGTAATGGTGGCAGGACTCATTGAAGTGTGAAAATGTGAGTGTTGAACTTTACTCAAACTTGGAGAAAAAGGAGAAAGTGATAAATATCAGAAGTAGCATATAAATAGCTTTGGGGTGTGGGGCTTGTTGCCTGCAGTAAAATTATTTTTTTTCTTTTTGCATCCTTGGGAGTGTCATTGTTTTCAGTAATAACCTCACATGGTTTTAGGAGTTTAGGGGATGAATGTTTGTATGTTAATTAAACAAAAATCATTTTTTATAGTAAACGCAAATAATCCTTGCTTTATCACAAAATAATGCTTCACAGCCTGCTTTGGAATGAATTACCCACTTTGTATATGGCACAGACAATAATGTTAAGTGCACATATATTTGTGCATATGTGTTTCTATGGGTCTGCTTCTAAAGTTCAAAGTTTCAAAACTTTGAATTTCTTATGGTCGAGACTATAAGACTGAAGTTTTGTAACTTCGAAAGGTAAAAAAAAAGGATTTTTTTATGTCTTTGCAGGGGGGCTTGCCACACCCCCACCATCCTAATAATTAAATATACCAACTCCAAGATTGCACTGCATTGAGGAAAATGGTAAACATACCGTTCCATTCTGTACAACAATCTCCGTTTAAACTGTTCAAAATTTTCAAAACTTCGATCTTTTGGTCTCAACCATAAGAAATTTGAAGTTTTGAAACTTCAAAATTTAGAAGTAGATATGTTTCTATATATAGTTAACTTTAATTCAGTTTAATTTAAATCTGTTAATGAATGTTGATTTAACAATCAGTAATATATTTAATTGCCAATATGTTACAAGCAGTATTAATGTAAATAAACTATGTGAAATGTTAAGTCAGTGTTTCTTTTGGTTATTTATTTAAAATGCTAATAACAATTTTTTCCAAAAGAAAGAAAGAAGAAAAATTGCAATGAATGCATTATTCTACATAATATTAGCGTTTTACCCTGGCATTCTGAAACATGCTTAGTGTGATCGTGGTGTGGCTACTGTAGCATAATGTGGCACAAGGTTCATCATCCGTTAATTAAGTGGACATTCTTGGTAATTCTTTTGTGTGTTATTGCTAAAAGATACGAAATGAGCGACAGCTGATTTTTATTCATGCAAGAGTGAGTTGAGTGAGATGTTAAACAGAGGCCCCATATGCCTGAGTTGGTGGTGGCTGGAATGATGTAAAACATCACATGGCACTTATGGAAGAAGCTCCCTGGTACCCTGGCCAAATTTGTTCTAGTCAGCTCAGTTTGCTGCTAATTAGTAAAACTGGTTACACAATGAAGAAGACCTGCAGTGAAAGAGCAGAACTCACAGTCACAGTCAGGACTGTGATAAGGAAACTAAATAATGAGTATAGAAAATGCATGTGCTGCAGTACATGCGCATGTGCTAATATGCAAGAACACAGGAAAGCAAGCATACCATTTTAAAAGGGTCTATATTAGATGAACAAATGCTTAAAATGTCGAGTACGACATGCATGATAGCTTTTAAGCAAACGTTCATCTAAGCGAAACCCCAGAATATCGAAACAAGAAGTTTCAAAAGTTATAGTTGGCCAGCTGTCAGGAAGCCAGCGGCTGATGGCTAAAATGTACTGTACACCATTACAACGTCCCCCCCCCAAAAAAAAAAAATAAAAACAAAAAACAAAAATAAATCAACAAACAAAATAAAGTGGGGGGTTTCGCCACCCACACCACCCAATGTTGGACGCTGTGCCCCACACCCCCCCTACTTAAATATACCAACTCCGAGATCGCACCACAGTGGAGGACTGTCATAACATTACACAGGGTGAATGTAAGGACCGCACCACAGTGGAAGACTGTAAGAATGGCTAGACAGGGTGAACATCCTGACGTGAGCCGTTGGCTTCCTGATGGCTGGCCAACTACAACTTTTTGAAACTTCTTGTTTCAACATTCTGAGGTTTTGCTTAGATGAACTTTCGCTTAAAAGCTGTCAAGCATGTTGTACTCGACATTTTAAGCATTTGTTCATCTAATAGGGAACCTTTTAAAACAGCCACTGCAGTAGCTAAATCTGTTTTGTTTTTCTTTCCATAAAAGGGGGTGAAACTGGGTGCATAGGACAAAAGGAAGAATGAGAGCAAACAGGAAAGATGGAAAGGCAAACTTTTTTAGGTTAGGTGCACATTTTTTTTTTTTGTTTTTTGAAGAAGGGAAACTGGGGAAGGTAAAGGTATTATAAGAGGGACAAGGTGCAGGAAAATATAAACAATGACTGACAGGGCAGGAGTTAACACATTGAGGGTTGACGTTTCAGTGGACTAAAAACTCATAAATGATAGGGGACAAGGCAAGATTGGGCAACAAACAGGGGAGAGCATTCACATACAAGAGAGGAGAAAACCAACAGGAGTATTATGGTAGATGCAGTGATCTGTGTGACACTACCTGTGCGATACTTAGGGAGGTGGCACCCCAACTATCATCCTCACTGGTTTCACACATGAAGTGGTGATGGCAGGAGCAGGCTGTGATATGACTCTGATAGCTACAAGAGAAGTCTTTCTATGGGGATGGAGTGAGCTTCCAACAACTACCCTATCACATCCTCCACCACCTCCACCAATGCCCTGTGTTAGCATATTCCTGATTCCTGGCAGTGTCACCAGAGGGAACAATGGTGCTCCCATCCAGCAAAGCACCACCAGGGTTAGGAAAGATGGTCTTTTGACTGTACCACACTGCTCCAATAAGGGAGGTAGGCTGAAATATATGTGGGGTACACACAGGGTATAGCTGAGCTTCCTGGGAGGCTGGAGACCGCACTTGCACCACTGGCACTTTCATGGCTGCTGATATACAAAATGAAAACACAAATGGAGACAAATAAGAAAACAAGCAAAAAATAATTATTAAAGAAAAGATAACAAGAAAACAAGGAGTGAGAGAGAAAAAAATAATTTGCATAACATTTACTGAATTGCTACATAACGCCATATCAGTACAGCTATATTTAAGTGCAGTCTTTGTGACGGCCTGAATGTATGATGTAACTTCCTCTATACTCAGATGAGCTGCCTGAAAACAGGGGAGGGGGCACAACTAACAGTCCTGATTTGTGCAGGAGGTGTTGTAAGATTGTAGAAAGAATTCTCATAATGCTTATTGACTATAGTTAAAACATGATGATCCTGCGTACGTCTAACTTACTATACCTATTGTGTTGTATAAGTCCAACAGGTATACAGCATACAGACTGCAGAGATCAGAATTACAGATAACTTGTATAATTATATTGCTCATATTCAAAATGCCACCAAATGTGTAAAAAAAAAATATATATATATATATATATATATATATATATATATATATATATATATATATATATGCTGTACAGCTTAACATAAATAGTTTTACCTGTACAGGATCACAGACATACATGCTGTTGACAGATAGCTAATGCAGTAATACACTCTTAAGGCAAGTGCAATTACAAAAATAAGTGAAATAGTATGCAGCCCTTCACCTAGAAAACATGGCCATTCCCCTCTGTTACAAAAGATTATTTTTGTACAGCTTTCTGGGCTAGAAAAAATATAAAGTTACATACCCACAATACATCAACCAATTTTGTACAGACGTGACACATACTTAATATATCTCTGATGCCTTTACTCTAACTTCTTATTCCCACCAGCTAAAAAGGTCAGGATGATATCTCCTCATGTCATTCTTGTGGTGCCTGCATTGCTCAAGAGAAGGGGGTATGCCAGTGGCATTAGCACATAAAAGAAGCTCTTGCTTTCTTCTCTGCACCACTGCAAAGCCATGCCACACTCATTGTCCTTGTGAGCCATTGCCATTCACATGGTCTCATTCCAGAAAACTGTGCCAGGCCTTTTGCATTCAAACTCCCTGACTTTTGCAGCACATGCCAAGGAACATAAGGCATTTTATTAATATGACCTGTGGAGGTAATGACCATAATGTAAAGCAGAAAATATTGCCATGGCAGGATGGTATGAGGTTGTGAAAGATGGCATGAAATGTAAAAATATTGGCCTAAGTAGTGCCTGTGGCACAGCAGGAAGCATGCTTGCCTTTGACTGGCCTAAGTAGTGCCTGTGGCACAACAGGAAGCATGCCTGACTTTGATTGGCCTAAGTAGTGCCTGTGGCACAACAGGAAGCATGCTTGCTTTGGATGCAGAGTGTTGTGGGTTCTATTCCTACACTAGCTGGATGGATTGCTGATAGTGCTGTATAAAGTTTCACTCCTCAGTGTGTTGTCCTTCAGATAAGACACCAAACTAAGGTTCCATCTGTTTAAGGTGTGGTAGCTTGGGTGGATATAAGAGATCCCCCAGCATCTATTAAAAAGAATCACAGCTTGCATTTTACATAGAACTGTACATATATAAAATGTACATATTTACAAAATTATGCATTACATCCTTATACATTCTGTTTTTTTCATCTTTATACTCTTCTACTCTTTTTTTCATAACCAACATTTGATTTTTCTTAATATTATTAATATCCACTTCCCATTAAAGATAATCTCATTTAATCTCTCATTCCAAATCACCCATACTACATAACATATATTTTTGTCCATTCTTGTTTTATATTCTTTGTTTCTATTCTTATAATATCCCTATCCAACGCTATCCATATTTATATTACTATTATCTTTTAATGCTCCCCAAATCTTTTTCTTCACATAACTTTTCCCATAATTTCTCCGCCCTTTTACATTTCAAAAATGTACTGTGGTTTCCTTCCCACCAGAATGCAAACATATTCTCTGATTTTTCTTTTTACAGGGCATAGTTGCTTTCATTGGTAATTTCTTTGATCCCAGTCTCCATAAATAATCCTGGCATTCAATTCTAGTACTACATCACTTATTTTTTATGGCTTTATTTTTTTTTCTTCTGGTAAATGTTTCCATATGTTAAAACAATAACGTTGTACGATTATATTTTTATACCATGTTTTCTGATCTTCTATCTCATCAGTCTTATCATGCACAACTTTATTTTTTCTTGATAATTTTCTATTTCTTCATTAAAACATTCTTTTTTGCTTTTCTTTTTAGTATCTCACAACATTGTTCATACTTACACTTAGTCTTACTACTAGTTTCTCATTCTTTCACATTTATCCACTTCAGTACTTTATACAAATTTATTGAAGCTGTAAATACCACTAGATTTAATAATCCCAGTCCCGTTTCATCTTTATTCATACATAATGCTCCTCTCTTTACTAGGTTTAATCTAGAACCACATATACATGTGAAAACTGCTTCTAATAATTGGCTTTCAAATATTCTGAGAATCATAAACACTCATGATAAACATGTTCCCTCAGATTCTCAAAAGCTTGCATGGAATGCAAGATGAGTGCAGGAGCCCACACAGGCAATATGTCTGCCATGCGATCCAGGAACAGCCAGCAGGGGCATGCACAAGAGCTCCAGCACTAATCCTGCATGGACTAAGCCCTGGTATGCAAATCACCTCATTTGCAGGAGAAATCCATGCAGATGAGGTGAATTTGCAATCCAGGAAGGTTGCAATAGTCAGTGCAAGACTAGTGCAATCTGCAGAAATGTACTCGGTTAGTAACCGAGTACATTTCTGCAAAATCAAAAATGGAGCTATGACAGCTCCAAATAAAGGCTGCATATCACTGAGCAAACATACCAATGGCCAAGTAGAAGGCCATTGGAATTGCAAACAATAAATAAAATAAAATAAACAACTTACTTTATTTTTTTTTTGCCAATCTCGGCTGTTTAAGCACAGGGCAGCGGTGTGCAAATGAGTTTGGGGGGAAATAAGAAAATAAACTTAAAACGGAAATTCTAACTAAAATCAGTATTCTGCCATGCAAGTCAATAGCAGGCAGAAGACAACCTGGCTAGTGAGTAGTGGTTTCCAAGGGTGGAGGCTCAGTGTGGGACATGTAACCATGCATTAGCAGGCAATCCTTTGCAAATGAGGGGAACGATAGTAAATCCCAGTTTTCCCCAGCATGTGAGACAAGTCCCATCAGTGTAAGAGTATGAATAGCTGGGTGCAAGTCTAAAATATAGGTGACATCATGGGGAGGGTGTCGGACACATTTTAAGTGGATTGGAGTCCAGTATAGCACTCTTTACAAAGTGTAAGTGGGTATGCACATCGCGCACCGGGTTCAACAGGAAGAAAAAAGAAGTTAAACCAGGAAATAGCAGTCCTGTGCACATTTGAGCACTCCGTTTGCACGGTGCACCCCCAGGCATAAACATGAAGGCAATGTGAGGGGAAAACAGCAGTAGGAAGGTAACCAAGGAGAACTAGCTTAGCTGACAGGTGAAATGTATCAGAAGCAGCCAATCACACAGGCAGCAGACCAGCCCAGCACACCACTATAAACAATGCAAACACCTTTCCCCCTTGTTATTCCCAATAACTCTGCACCACTGGTGTATACAAATGGGGAAATTTTAGAAAATGAAAGCAAGAGAAATAATGTTAGGGGCTGCATTTGCTATCATAAACCAGCATGTGCAAGAGGCTGAGGGTGGTGAGGATGTGAATGCTGCTAATCAACCCACAGTGAGGAGATGGAGAAGAGTGTACAGACCCAGGGTAACCTACCAAGGGCTATATGAGCTGGAGATAGTGGATTGCAATAGGGTGGACAGGGACCCCCTACAGCAGATTGTTGAGCTGTGCCGGCCACATCTCACACACAGACCTAACAGAGGGGAACCCATTCCAGTGGATACCAAGGTATGTGTAGGTCTAAGAATACTAGCTACAGGTACCTTCCAAAGGCCATCTGGGGATATGATGGGGATATCACAGGCATCAGCATCCAGGCTACTCCATCAGTTCCTGGATGCTATGTCAGCACATGTCGGTGAGCACGTATATTTCCCCATCACCCATGAGGCGCTGGCCAGCAATATGCATCTCTTCCATCAAATAGCAGAATACCCTGAGGTAGTGGGTGCAATAGACTGCTTGCACATATGCATCAAAGCACCACCCAGTGAGCAGGGTAGGGTCTTCATCAACCACAAGGGCTTCCCCTCCATCAACTGCCAGGTCATGTGTGATGCCCAGGGCATAATAATGAATGTGTGTGCTGGCTGCCTTGGAAGCTACCATGATTCCCACATCTGGCATCTGATGCAGCTGTACCACAGATTTACCAATGGGGACATCCCACACAGTCACCTAGTGGGGGATGCTGGATACGCACTGAAGCCATGGCTGATGACGCCTATCAGAAATGCACATACACCCGAACAAGAACTCCATAATGAGGCACACGCACAAACACGAATCATAATAGAGCATGTGTTTGGGATGCTCAAGCCACGGTTCCATTGCCTGGACACATCTGTTGGAGCTTTGCAGTACTCACCAACCACATGTACCCAAATTGTCCTTGTATGTGCCATGCTACACAATATGATCCTGCAGAAACAGCTGCAGCAGGAACAGCATGGGGTAGGGCCACACAGCCCCTCACCATTGCCAAGGCCTGCACAGGCACAGTGACTCGGAGGAGGAACACCCTGAGCTTGCCCCAGTAGGCAGAAGGAGGCATGCCCAGTATGCCCTTGCCTTGGCAAAGAGGCAATGCATAGCACATGCACTGACACAGTAGGGACCCAGGGAATGTCACCTCTCTCCGACTCGGACATACAGTAAAAGGGATGCCAAACATGATACTACCTGTGCTCAACCATGTATAGGGAGTGTACTCTGTACATCTGACATAGGCAGCCCTGCAGCACCACCCTCAATACTGGGACACCCACAAGGTAAGTGACTCACACATGCCAGTTGGGGGGGGTCACATACCCAACAACTGTTACAGCCAGAAGGATAGGTGTAGACAAACACAAACAAATGCTGTACTATGGCCTCTGAATGAGCCCTATGTGTAACCCTCCCCCCACCAGGCCTACACAGACAGACTACAGCAGGTCAGGCAGTTGGATGTAAGATGTGAAGGCTAGGAAGTCAGAAACTAATATGTAGGCGGTGAAATCTGGGATCTGTAGTACACTGGTATGCCTCTAGCCAGCATGATAGGGAAGACAGACTGAAATGGAGTACCCTACATACCAGTACAGTCCTAGCAAATGTGTAGGTGTCAGGTGTGCCCCCCATCCTACATACACTTATAGTCAGGTATGCCCCCCCACTCCTGTGTAGAAATGTAGAAACAGTCAGGTGTCCCCCCTCGCTATGCAGAATTGTAGCAACAGTACATGCCAAATGACTGATGAATACCCTGCAGACACTGCATGCTACCTGTTGGTGTACAACACAAAGGTCAGCACCGCAGTGCAAACAACCTGGACTTGAGCCACACATACAATACAAATGGCCATACTGGGCATGCTCAAACACTTAGAGGAATGAAGGCAATGTCACTGAGCAACATACTGAAAGGTCATACTGGGCATACTCACACACTTAAACCCATGAAAGCCATGTCTGCAAACACCAGTGGATCAGACATATCTGGCAGTCGCAGTTCTTAGTGCAGAAACATGTCAGTATGTACCACTCCTGCCTTGCACACACAGTGAATAGGAATACAGACTTATATGTAAGGACTACACATTATAATAAGCCAAAGGTAGATGGACATAGATGTGTGGACGAGGGTCACTGTGACAAGGACCCATCTGGGACTGTCCCACCCAGCACACAGCCAAAGGGCCACAAACACATGAGGTGCAGATGTCACTCACTGCAGATACTAGCCATCAGCATCTGCTAGCATGACAGACTATGTGGTGCTCATGCCAGCTGTGCAACATGACTGTACAAGGAAGTAGTCATCTAGTAGCTGTATACACGTAGCTGTGACATATGACCCTGTGTGTGCCCGCATGTGGCATGTCAACCCCTACATGAATGGGTTATGGCCCATGCACACACTGCCCACCCCATAGTAGTATCAATCTCCATGGTGCATCCCATAACTGCGTACTGCTGTAGTGATAAACTAGTTAGGTAGTAGTTCAAACCCCAGAGTTGATGAGTGTGTGTTTGTGTGTGTGTGTCTGACTGTGTAAAGAGCAATGCTTTTTAGGATACTCACGCTCCGTACAATTAATATACTGAACTTTGGCAAGGCTGCTGATGTCACTCACCTAGACATACACCTCTGGGAAGAGTATAGCCCAGTAATCTCTGTAGTGTGTCTTGTAACAGCGTACTGCTGTAGTGTGGTTTAGAACTGTGGTAGGGTTCCATCCCCACCCATGGCAGTTCTGGATGTTTTGTGTGTGTTTCAATGTGTGTGTATGGAGCAATGCATTATAGGCCACTCACTCACAATATATTTCAAATGCCCTACTGTGGCAATCATGGTGATGTCATCCATTGTGAAATACAACTTTGGGGAGACAGCTCATCAGTAGTCCCTGTGGTGCAATCTATAACTACTCCATGCTGTAGTGTGATATAGGCCTTGATCAGGGGTTGGACACCACACATGTCAGTTGAGGATGGTTTGTGTGTGTCTCACTGTTTGTGTAGGAAGCAATGCATTTTAGGCTAGTCACTTGCAGTACAGTTGAAATGCCCTACTTTGGTAATCCTGCTGATATCATTCATTGTGAAATACACCTTTGGGGAAGGACATCTGTGGTGCATCCTATAACAACCCCATGCTATAGTGTGATATAGATCTCGGTCAGGAGTTCTAGACCCACACATGTCAGTTGTGGATGTTTTGTGTGTGTCTCACTATTTGTGTAGGGAGCAATGCATTTTAGGCTAGTCACTCGCAGTACAGTTGGAATGCCCTACTTTGGTAACCCTGGTTATGTCATACATTGTGAAATACACCTTTGGGGAAAAAGTACCCCAGTAATGCCCATGGTGCATACTGTAACTGCATAGTGCTGTAGTGTAATTATCTAGTTAGGTAGGGGTTCTACTCCCAGACATTGCGTTTGTGTGTAACTTGTATCCTGTGGAGAGGTGGCTGTTAGTGTGTGTCACCTGTGGCCATTGAGGAGGGGGTTTAGCTCAATTCTTTTATGGTGGCCCTATTATATATCATCATGTCAACCATACAGGGATAGCAGATGTAAATTAGTTGAGGGGCTGGGGTGCAAAGCCATACCCAGACATGTGACATCAAGGTCAGCCAATCACAGTTAGCAACCCCACTATTACCCGGAGCACACTCACATGCCTAGGCAATAGCCTATATGTGGGTAGTATACTGAATATCAGCCACCGATAGTAACTCTGCAGTGATAGCAGTGGGCTACAGAGGGCATGTCACCCTGCTCATCTGTCGAATATGCATGTACAAGCAGACAGTACACCTCCACCATGTTCTCAAATGGACACCTGCACCACCCGTGGTGCCTTCACATGTGACTCCCAACAGACATACCATGCCTGATAACATGTCCTGTATGGACAGATGACACTGACATCAGGGAATGCTGTTAGCATGCTATCAATGTAGGTGCAGAGTAAACCTGCTGCCCATTACCAGTTCCTGCCACAGGTGAGCAAGACTGGCACATCTGATGATAATCTGTGTTCACAACATGTCACTGTACATGCATGTGGGAGGTATGCATATCCCAGACACCATCCATGTCATGGAGTAAGGAACATATACATGGCAAGTGATGCACAGCATTGGCGACACGCAATAGTCACACAGGTGACTGGATGGGGGATGCAATACCCACCTGTGTGGGCACATGCAGAAACTACAGGTCTGAGACACAATGCAGACCACTGTCATGTGGCCTGATGCCAAGGTATACCCATCCCCTACCCTTATACAGCCTGCTGGCACAGTTGACTACCCCACACCCATGCAGACATGCACCCATGCATGTCAGGACTGGCACCCTGTGTGTTCGTGTGTGTGTTGTATGGTGCATGTGACCACATCCACACTCACTACAACCCCCAGGGCATACTGAAGCATGCTGTTTGATGTTTGAACCTCATCATACTCTATGCCCATATGACCTCCGTATGACCCATGTGGTGCATGTGATACCTGCACATTGATGTGTTGTGGCAATCCCACTAGTGATGAGTTGAACTCCTGGCCCTGCCAAGTGTGTCAATGTGTGTGCGTCCCTGTGTGAGTGTGCCTGTGTTGACGCTGGCAGCTGTTCATGCAGACAGGCATGTGTACATCACCTACCATGTATCTACCGTATCCCTGTTGCAGATGTCACTCACCATCACATATATGTTCTGAATGTTCCACAGCAGGTAACCCATGTAGCACATCCAATAACTGCATCGAACTGTGATAGCACTACATAGTTGTTGGGGGTTTGATGCCCTGTGCTGGTAGGTGTGTGACAGAAACATGCTTCTCTTTTACTCTAGCACCCCTCTCTGACATGTATTTGCCTCTGTCTGCCTCCCCCACTCCGTCTTCGGTAGATTTGGAGACCCACACCTGCTATGCTTAAGCAGCAGCATGTGTATTTTAAGTGGTGATCATGATCAGCTGATGGCCTCTGCATGAATTGCAGCCCTACCCTAGCTGATTGCATGTGGAACAGCTGTGGTAACAGTCCCATAACCAATTGCATGGAAACACACTCCAATACCTAGGAACATTATGGTGGTGTTGGCCCTATACAGTCACTGTGAGCAGGAACTCGATCTGTTGTTTGGCAAACAGTATTTCAGATGGATTGGGGATTTCCCTCTATCAACATACACTGTGGAAAGAGGGCAACAAACAGGAGGGAGATGTGCCTAACCTGACTACAGACTGTAAGTGCTGCTATACTGCATGTGGAGTAATGGTGGTTTAACAGTGTTTGTCTGGATATGTCTGTCGTACATGTCGCAATACCTGCCATGTCGGTTCCATGTATATGAGGGATCCCCATCCGCCGAGTCATCCACAGACTGGGCAGTGTTGTGTCTTTGGTTTCATGTGTCACCTACGGTGCAGCTATCTGTGGAATGCAGAAGGAAGTGTGAGGATTTTAGTCAGTAGATGGTGACAGCCAGGAGAATTACTGACATCACATCCCTCATAGGACATATGGTGCAACAAACTCTGTTACAACAGTATATGTATGAGGGTATTACAGCGACATGTCAGTATTGGCCTTGTGTTTGTGCCTCCAGCCACAACTCTGTCAACCTTTGTACATGTGTCATGCAGTACGGGGTGCAGATGTTCTCTACACCATAGTCATTGACAGCATATTTGATAACAGGCCAGTGAGATATCAGACTGCTACACATATTATGTATAGTAGGGGTTATAGTTGAGGACATAGCCTGGGCATTCTGTGGTTGTGTGTACAGTACTGAGGTATGTGTAAGTCTGGTAACTGTCGACAGTGTGTGTATAGTGAATATGTACCTTGGCCTGTGTAGAGACTGTTGTAGATGTCAATGTTCCTGGTCCTGTTCTATCTGATGTTACATGCCGCTCCACTGTATGTCACCCTATCAGCTTACATGTTTGTAGGGGTAAACACACACATGTCCCATACCACAGACAGGCATCGGACCAAACTGTCTAGTGGCCCAGTATATGTAGGGGTGTTGTGTGAGTGGCTCATATGAGGATGGTGTAGGTTAGATAGTCCATATACTGTACTAGTACGCTAGCTTACCATATGTGGCTGTGTTCACATTGGTTGTGGTTATGCACTTTCACATAGGTGTCTGTTAGTCTGTGATGTGACATGCTTGTAGAGCCTGCTCTCTATGCAGGTACATGTGTATTCCCACATGGGAGATGTAGCCCAGTGTTGAGTCAGTCTGCCTGTAGCTTGCACTATGCTTTGTTACATGCCTAACACATTACTGTACTTATCTAGTGAGATGTCATGTCCAGATACATGACAGTCATGTATGTCAGACAAAGCAGTGGGATGCTGTTCAGATGTATGTCACTAACTAATGGGTAGTATGTGGCCATGGCACCTCTGTACCAGTGGTTATTATGTGTCAGGACAGACAGGGGTGTATGAATACATAACCTGTTGGGGCAATTGTATACCAGATTTATGTGTTATACCCATCTACATGGCTGTTGACATCCACATTGACAGGCCTGGTCCACATGTCTTGCATGAAGGGGTTCTGTGTATACCCCTGGACTGACGAACGTGTGTCAGACTGTTCACATAAATTGGGCGTATTGCAGCTGTAGTCCACAGGGGTGTTACTGTGCTAGCAGTGGTACTGTACTATGATGACCTTAGGATGTCTGTCAGTAGCCAATAGTGCACATGTTCACAGCAGATGTGGCCTCCCACACACACCATGTCTGTAAAGACAATCCCTGTTACAGTAGCAATTGTCTACAAATATACCTGCAATACATACATGACATCCCCTTGCACTGAGAGGTTGCAACTATTGGGGCTAAGGTAGGGCTCCACTCCATGTGCAGGACATATGGCAAACATATATGTATATATCATTATACATATATCCATATTGAAATGTACACATTTACATATCTTGCTTACTGTATGGCAACAGTTGTACACATATTTGCCTATGTTCCAGACTCTGTCCTCCACCTATATACCTGGCTTTGCACATGTGACATGCTGTCAGAGTTTGTTATGTAGTGGGCTGTGTGTATGTCATGCTGTCATTCCTGCCATCCCTCAACTGCTGTTGTGTCCCCCACTCATACTGGGGGGTTGGGGCCATATATGTGTGGGCTCCACCTACACAATGCATGATGTGTGCCTGAATGCACTGCAGAGGGCAATGTATGTAACCGTGGCATATGGCCGAATAGTAGTGAGTATAGGGGGGGGCACCATGACTAACCTAGGCTGTTACAACATGTGTGGGTATCTGGGGTAAGCTGCCTTAAGGTATGTGGATGTACATTACCATACATTACCATACAGTCCACCGTGGGTAAATGCAGGCCTACTGCCTCCTGCCATATGGAATGTTCTGTTTGTCAGTGTGATTGTGATGGCGTCAGTTATGCCTTGTTATGTAACAGATACATTCCATTGTGTCAGTTGGGGTCTGTACCCCCTAGGGATTGTGTACAGAGTGTAGATAGATGCTGCTGACCTATAGATCTGCATTACGTACTGTTGATTGTCTGGTATGCTGTGGGACAGTCTGTCATTACTATTGTACTACTAGAAGGCCTCAGCCTGGACAGCAACATGTGTCAACCTTTCCAGACTACTGTCTCAGTATAGCTGTTTAACAGTTGCATTACACTGTTCATATGGATGTCAGTGTCCAAACGGCTATATAACATGGCATATACAACTGTCATAGTACACAAATATAGCTTTCACATTCATTTATGGGCACCTGTGTGTGGTGTTATACCCTTTTATATCTTTGTGGGTATGTGTTGCAGGCTATGAGTGTCATTCGCATGTGTGGCTCATACAGTCCCCATTTGGTAAGGTGATGACTGTAGGAATACTGGCTGCTCAATATTGTGTGCACATACTACATATGTATCTTACTGTACATATCTGTGTATGTGTGTGTGTACTTACATATATATCTATATCTATCTATATATATATATATATATCTATATCTATATATATATATATATATATATATATATATATATATATATATATATATATATAGATATATATGTATGTATACATATATTTATATATATATATATATATATATATATATATATATATATATATATATATATATATTTATATATATGCCTGTATCTGCATATATCTGTCTGTCTGTGTATATGTATCCTAGGGATGGACATGTCATGTGTGGTCCTGGTTATGGATTCTGCAACACTTGTTACTGTATTACAGGGGGGACGTGCTTGGCTGGGAGGAGAATACCTATTCATACCAGACATATATTGTGTGAGGTCTCTCAACACCATTAACGTTGCATGAGGACATATATGTTATTATTATATCCCCATTGTTATCACCACATGTCTGTCCGTATACACCTATATATGTACATGTATATATCTGCTGACATAAAAATGACCTGCTGCATATATTTACAGATGTAGATGTAGACATATATATCCATAGATGTAGGCATTTGCATGTATATATGTTCATATATATTTATATATGTATATATTCATATATATATATATATATATATATATATATATATATATATATATATATATATATATATATATATATATATATATATATATATATATATATACACACATATACAGACATATACATATATCTACATATATCAATACGTTGTACCTGTTGAGACATTAATATATTTACTCACATACATACATCTATATGTTGAAATACATTCTCTGTACTGCTGAATGACTGGGCTGGATGATATGTTTGTGAAAACATAAGGGTTATGCATATCTGCCATGGTTTAGTGGTAAATCACTTTGTGTATGCTGTGCAGGGTCCTGGGTTTGAGCCTTGCAGAGGCAATTTATTTTGTTGCTGGCCAGAACACTTCCGCTTACCCCCACGCTAACCTCTTTAAAAGGAAAGAGAAAAGGTTTGATAGGAAAGTGGTGAAAAAGGGGCACAAAAAGGGTAAGACAGTAGGGGAAATATCTAGGCATGTGCAGGAAGGGTGTAGGAAAGGTCCATAGCTGCCCATTTCTGCTACAGCAACAGCTGTGCATATACGCTGAATTTGGAGGCAGATTTGGACCCTCAAATCCCTGGGAGAGGGGTGAGGACAACATAAATGCATTGTGAGGCCAATTAGACCAGATTACATGTGTCCAGTGGACATGTGTGTGAAATGGACAGCCATGTATGGGGCGAGATTGTTTCGTGGGAACATATTGCCCTTCCATGATCTTTTCAGGTGGGAGAGAGATGTTGGGGAGGGGTTGTAGGTATATTTGTGGAGGGAGGTTGGATAGGTTAACAGACATGACACACAAGACGCATACAGGGGCAGTATATGACACATGTGGGGGTTGAAAACCTTGATGGGGAGGGGTGTTGGGATATCAGAACCCCACAAGCCCCCTAGTGGTAACCATGTTGTCACCACAGTGCCATACTCTTGCAAAATATGACTGCAGACCATCCTCCTGCTGACACATGTACACCTAAAACACAAATGGATAACATTATGGAGATAACAGTCAGTGTTACTGACAGCTGAAATGCATCATAGCTGCATGATTACATTACCTGACATGTATGCATTACACATTACCCCTGACAACATCTTACACTGCAGTACATTGCAGCACTCTATAACAGTCACCGTGTGCATCAGAACCATATTAGCCTGTCCCTGTATCGATGTTAAGGATGACAGGGATGTGCCACAGGTATCATCAAATGCACAGGGTGTGTTGCTGGTTTGCCAGAGGCTGAGGGTTATCCATACATGTGTTAACCTGTGTGTGGCTGAGGGGTTTGGTTCAATGATTGGGGCATGGTGATGTGGTGTGTGTCGGTATTGGGTCACCCTAGGTGTGGTTGCATAGTGTGTGGGTATGCAAGCACACAGTCCTGCCATGTGGCTGCCCTATACAGGTGTTGTTGGATAGCTGCAGACCATACCTGGGTGGGTGTGCAGTTCAGTGCCTCCAGCCATGGACACACTGACTGTGCCTGCCAGAGGTTCCATGGGCACATGCAGGTACAGACCTTAAGATGCCACTCTCCCCTGATGATGACAGGTGTCCGCTAGAACCATGTCCTGCCTGGGACTGGCCAGGGCCCCATGCACGAGGCCTGTTGTGGCATGGACAGCACCCCTAATGGTGTGCTGGGGCTGGTACTGCCACTACAGGAGCGGCTTGGTATCCTGGCACATCCACATTGACCACCAGCTGCTGGTGTTTCTGGCCTACATCCATGCAGCCATTGCACCACTCCCACCACACATTCAAGCACGGACATTCCACAGTCGAGGAGACCCACCATCTCACCCCACTATCTATCCATGACCTCGGTATGTTCACGGAGGGCAGCAGCAATGTCATGGAGGGTGCCACTTACAGATGAGAAAGCAGCCCTCTGCAGCCTTAGGCCCTGTCTGGTACGCATGTCCATATGTGCCTGTGCCTCCATTACGCCAGAAACATGATCCTGGTGGGACCAGTTGTGGCACCTCTGCCAGGGGCATGATGACCAGTGGCCTTCCCTCGAGCGGCATGGTACATCTGCTAATGTGCTGGCCTGCCGGACATCTGGCTATGCCGACTGTGACCCAACACAGTTGGCATGGACACCACACTTTCCTGGTCACTGGCACCAACCACCAACTGTCCATCTGCTATGGCCATGTGTGATGGGGTTGGTAGGGCCACTGTAACTGCGTGTGGGCTTGGGGTGGATAGGAGGGTGATGACACATGTAGGCAGTGTCGGCCTCTGAAAACCCCACCTGTGCTTCAACAGTACCATCATCATCATCAGTGTTTGTACGGACACCTACCTCAGTTTGCATGCAGGAGGGACCCTGACCCACCTCGCCACCTGTGGGGGAAACAAACACACACTTTAAGACCTGTACAGCATTGCATAATAGTACACACATTTACACACACACACTCACAGTCACACACATAGTCACAATCACACACACACAGTCTCTCACACACACACACACACACACACACACACACACACACACACACACACACACACACACACACACCCACAAACACTGACAGTCCACCTTATTACCTCCCTTGCCCTGGGTTTACAGTCAGTCCCACATTCAGTTACATATGTTTCCCATCCTGCATGGCACTTGCTAACATACACTCATTAATACAACCCATTAACATATCATAACTCTCCATGTCTACGTGTGATCACAACACATGTTCTGTTACTCCATCACCTCCGTGACTTTGATGGAGTAGGTTGTACATAGCCTCACTGCTGTCATCCAGTATTACCCTGTGTATGTCTAGTCATGGTGTACATGGCCCCTATATGGTTGGGGCTGCTACATTCACTACATATGTCACACACAGGAGCCTCATACTACAGTCTTGATCAGTCCATGCCACATCTGCTGCACAATCAACCCGTCATGCGGACAACAGTAATACCTGGATACACTCACTGATGTGGTACGGTAATTCCCCATTGCATTAGTAGTGCTGCATACATGGGTAGCCGGTTATCTATCTGCTGCTGGCAATATGATGTGTATACCTGGTATGTACTTTCCCTCCCAATGCATGTTCTGTGCTACAGACTTTGTTATGCTATCAGCTGTCCTGTGTTCACATATCGGACAGGCTGTCCTGGTGTCTCATGTGTCACTACATGTACAGCACAATCCCAAGGAGAAGTACTGCTATGTGATCAATCGCACTATCGCCTGTGCATACATGGACACCCACACAAACAGACACACATGTACACACACATCAGACATGCATCAATCACACTCCACCAGATTGCACTTACACACACATTCAACACCCCCCACACACACACACACCTACATGTGGGGTTGCACACCTTTTGTACACACAGTCCTCCCATTACCCTACTGTCAGCATGCATTGCATTTGGTGCTTAACAGCATGCAGTGCAACTATAGTGACCTCATGCTAGCAGCAGTATACATGTGTGTGATGCATGGGCTGTGTTGGTAGGTGATGGCCCTTCCCCTTGTTAACACTGCACCCATGTACGAAGTGCTACTGTTGACCTGTTCTGCACCCTGCCTTGTACTGTGCACCATACCACACAGGTGTACAAACCATTGCTGCTTATGTAGTACTGTGTCTGTTATATCAGCTCCAATGCTCACAGCCCCTATGTGTTATAGCACCTCATACCTGGGATGATATGTGAACAGATATAATTTATGAATGCCTGATGTCTGCTTTACAGATCACAACATCAGCAGTGCATGTACAACCAGTACAGGACTATTACACTGACATCCACCAGACCTTACCATGGCTGTGGGGGGTTCCCTTCACATGTCCCAGAACTCTGCATGGTTGCAAGGTCTACTCATATGCACATCCCTTGGAGTTCACACACTGCTGTCACTATTGCTGTGGGGTTGGGGTTACATCTGCCACAGTTACATACCTGATTGTGTGCTGTTACAGCCATGATGGTGTTGTTTCACACATGTCCCTACTGGAGGCCGTGTGTCCTGCCATACTTCTCATCCCTGTGGACACATTGCACAATGACAGGATGTTAGTTATCTTGCATGTGTCTGTTGTACCCTTCCGATACCGCAGCATGGTCACTACTCTGATGCAGTGCATTTCACAACAACAAAACTTGAACATGTGCAGCATGCAGTATAGGTAGGTGTGTTAGATGTGTGCATGGAATATCCCATGGCCATTACATGCACAGTGTCTTGTCATGGATGAACATGAACCATACTCGCCGACTACAGGCTGCTGCTGTGGTGGTATCCTGGAGGGACCTACATAAGAGTGTGAGAAAGTTGTTGTCAGTGGTCACAGCTGTGGCATTCATAAAGGGTGAGTGCAGCATTATGTTACATCTATAGTAGGTGTCCACAATTCTAAAGTGTATGCACCTCTGTTTATTGCTACTACTACACAGCAACAGACTATATATATGACATCTCAGATTTGCATGATGTACCTGTACAGATGCAGATGCATACACGAGTGGTGTAGTGATGTGCCCTGGGACCTTATCTGCATGATCCTCAGCCAGTGTGTTGGTGGCACCCACCTCCAAAATGCACTCTGCCAGTTGTTGGTGCTGCAGGTGGGCAGGTGCCACAAGGCTCCTGAGTAGCTCCTCCACATGGGTGAAGGGTGGATGGATGGCTTGCCCCCCCCTGTTGTGAGGTGGTCTCCCCATCCAGCAGCTGCATGCTGACATACATGGCGAAGCAGGTCACTGCAATGATGCCGGACCTGCTCATAGCTGCAGTTATGCATCCATCACTGACCCTTTGGACTAGTTCATTCCACAGGGCGGTCCTCTCTTGCTGATCATGAGCTGTCCATCTGAACAGCTGTTCATAGTGCTGTACCAAATGTGCAATGATAACTTCTGTTTCAGCAGCACTGTAAGCTGGAAAATGGATATGGGGCATCCTCCCTGGAAGACATAAAGATGGAAACAGGTCAGTGCAACTCATACAGCAGGGTTACCATAGTTCTTAATACACATCTTTGTCTCCCCCCACCATATCAGCTGCAACAAACCAATCACAGAATGCAATTGGTATGTCGGCTGCTTACCCACCATTGGGACATATGTTGTATTGTACCAAGCTTTGTGCTACGTGTTTGTGCCATGCTTTGTGCTATGTGTTTGTAGCCATGCTCTCTGTGGGGGGTGGGGGTGGGGGACACTATGTCTGCTGGCCTGTTACAGACTATTTCACCTGTATGCCATTATCGGTGCCACTCTCTCTCTCTATATACATATATATATATATATATATATATATATATATATATATATATATTTATATATATATATATATATATATATATATATATATATATATATATATATATATGTGTAGTTATATCTTGTGGGTGTTGATATACTTACATCTATATGACTGTCTGTATATCTGTAGACATACCTGTCTAATTATATATCACACAGATATTTATCTATATGTGGGGTGCATACAGACATCTTGTCCACATTCTGTAACTGTCTGTCTTTCACAGCTGCACAGTTCCACCTTACTGCAACACAGCCAGGTGTCACATATGAACACAGACTAACATTATGGTGGTGTATATGGTGAGAGATTGCTGGTAAGTCTATTATATACCTATGGCATTTGTGCATGGTGCATTAGACATTAACATGACTATCCTGCATGTGGTGTGCTCTGACAACCATGTGTCTATCATGACAGCACTACTTCCACCATCAGCTATTGCCCACACTAACATATCAAACACACATATTATGGCTTAAATCTTTGTCATTTCTTGCTGATCTGAAACAGTTGTCAGGTATGTCCCACTGCCTACAGGGACAGACAGTATTGTCCAGAGCAGTTGTTCAGCAGAACTTCATTAATACAAGGACAACTACAGATGGCATAACTCGCTTTTTTCCTGACAGCTGTGACAGCTTGTTGTTGTTTTTGGTTTTCTTTTTTTTTTCTTGTGTGTGTGTGTGTGTGTGTGTGTGTGTGTGTGTGTGTGTGTGTGTGTGCGTGTCTCTCTCTCTCTCTCTCTCTTTCTCTCTCTCCACTAGAGTGATTGAGCTGGTTTGAATGGATTGCAGCATGGCTTTTGTAAGTGATGCACATGATCAGGTGATGGGCTTTGCACCAATCAGTGTGCAACAGTTGCTAATTGCATGCCACCTGCTGTGTAGTACTTCAGATAACCACTGTCATGGCAACCCAGTACTATAAAATACTGACTCGTGTGGGTGTTGTCCCTTAACCTTTCCAGTATGGAGGACATCCTTCCTGTATGTCGGCAGTAGTGTTACAGACAGCAGGTTGCAATACCTCTTACAGCAGGAATTTCAAACAGAGGCCAATTACACATTTGTATGAGGTTCCAGGCCTACAGACAGAGTGAGTAGTGTTCTTATGTGCATTGTATATTGCTGGTCTTGCAGTGTTTGTGTGTACTTTGTAGTTGAGGATGGAATGCAGTCTATCTGCATAGCTCTCAACTGTGGGCCTATCCACATAATGGCCAGTAGATTAGTTGGTTTGGTCTGTGCACTACACAGGTCTTGCCCTACATATATCACTGACAGTCTGTATGTTGCGTGCTATCAGTACATGGCTACATCTATTTGTATTTCTGATGTTGTATTCCTGCATAAGGGTATGTTGCAACAAATCCTGTAACACCAGCAATTTCCAGGATGTGTAACAGCAATATTGCAAGTATGGCCCTGTGTGCCTGCCTCTGGCCTCCACATATATGGTAGTGTCTGTCCTGCTGTGATACAATTAGGGGTTGTTGGGTAATGGCCTATCATTATTTACTGCTAGCATTCCTGCTACCATCCCAGTTATATCGTGGACTCCCACAAAATATGATGGTCAGGGTCCATACATGTGACCGATACATTGACATTACCACAACTAATACAGTCCCCCCTAGGGCTTGACTACAGGGTGTAACTGGAGGCTGCTGAAATACATCAGTAATTGTTGATTGTTACCTATCTTGAAGGCAAATCCTTTGTCTACTGTTGTACTTATTGAAGGCATTGACCTGGCCAGCATAGTATGTTATATATCCACATTGCTTGCATCTACTGTTTTGTGTGGGCCTTGCATTCATCCCTGATTACATATGTCAGACTTTATGTGCTGTAAGTAATGGCATACATTATTGTATAGTACAAACAAAAAAAGAGAGCGGATTTGTAGAACTAAGCTCCTTTATTGGTAAGCGCTTTCATTGGCAAAAGGTAAGCCAACTTCTTCAGACCATCGAAAAACATACAAGATACAATCCCATGTGAAAAGGAATGCCTTTTATACACAGTGTTAGTCTAATCAAGCAATTAATTAATTAAGTAAAAAACAATCAACAATAAAAAAACACAAGTATCCATTTGTTTGCTGAACCAGAGATTTGTTTTACATAGGTTTTCCAAAAATCAGTAAATCTTAGACAATAAACTTTCTCAAGCCTAATTTATCTCAATATTACTTGGTACTTTTAATATTGAGATAAATTAGGCTTGAGAAAATGTATTGTCTAAGGTATAAATATACTCTTTTTCCCAGTCTAATAACACAAGGTTGGCAAAATGGGGGCATATGTTCAACATTTAGAATGTAATTCTCTCAGTCGTAGAAGTATTTTTGTTCCCCCAAACAACACTGAGATTGACATGTTTGAGAGAAAAAGAGTATATTTTTCAAACACATTATCATGAAAGAATTTTGTCTTATAGTAGATTCCTGGATGACATCCTCATTTTGTGGAAGGGAGATGAACAGGAAGCTAGTGAATTTGTGGAGCACCTAAATGGGACCACTGATTTTTTGAAATTCACTAGCACTTGGGACAAAAATCAGATTAATTACTTGGACATCAGTCTATCAAACAAGTTTAACAGTTTACAGAGTACTATTTATAGAAAGCCTCCTACTCAAATACTTTGTTGCATTTCACTAGTAACCATCCACATGTTCAAAAATGAAGTGTTGTCAAAGGGCAGATGGTAAGGGTGTCAAGACTCACCAGTATCGATGATGTTTTCCAGGAAGAGATATACAACTTAATAGGGATGTTCCTGGAAAGGGGTTACCCTTTAAAATTATTAATTAATATCAAAAAAGAAGTTTTCAAGAAGAGGGAATCAACTTTCTCGCCAATTTTATTGTCCAATTGGCAGCCTAAAAGCAATAGTTTGATTAATGAAAGTGGCAAAACCAATGTTATGGTTTTGGAATATAATGACAGCAGTCAAATGGTTGTTGACATTATCAACTAATGTTGGGAATTTTGTTTCCAACAGGAGATGAAGGCTATTTTAGGAACAAAGCCCCAGGTAGTTTTCAGTAGGGGGAGGAATGTCAAAAATATCCTGGAAAGGAAAAGTAATATTTCATTGTATAAATCAAACATGTCTAATTGTGAAAATTGCAATTTCTGCAGGTATATAAATGATGGACCCTATGTTCTTATTCAAGGGTATGATACTTCCATTCAATGTTCCGGTAGATGTAACTGCAACACTACACATGTGGTGTATGTGGCTACCTGTTTATCCTGTCCCGGCTTCTATGTTGGTAAAACCATTCGGAGGTTAAGGCACAGGATAAGTGAACATACAAGGGCTATTAAGAACAAGGACATCCATAATGCACTTTATGCACATTCCGAGAAATGTATTAATTTTAAAAAGTTTGTGTTTTTGTCATAGACAGGGTTTTCATGAATGAACAAGGGGTGACATGAATTTGGTGGTGGAGGGTAAGGAATCCCTTTGGCAATTAAGGTTAAATGCATCCATGGACCCTGGTCTGAATGATTTTATTTCTATCAAGCCATATTTAAAAATCAGGCATAATCAAATTGCTTAAATATACATAATTTAATGTATATAGAATTTAATATCACTTTTCTAGTTTAAATAACATATATATTAATGCATTTTTATGGCTTCAAGCAACTGTTAGGCATAGTACTGTATTTTTAAGAAAGGTTTATATTCAGATTGATTGGTAGGTGTACGCTATTCTGATTAAATCATTAGCATATAAGCAGTACTGGTAGAATTTCAGAACAACTCTAAAGAAGCCTTTGTTTTGATTGACGAAAGCGCTTAGTTGTTCGACCAGCAAATAAACGGTTGATTTTACCGGTTTCGGTATGTGAGGTTTTTTTATTTTTATAGCATTCAGGATTAGTTATAACAGCATGCATCGGTATTCTCATTAACCCGACACACCAGATTTAACACCGTTGCAGAGCAAGCAGAAAACATGCATATATGGAACAACAGTGGCAATTACAAGAGCATGCAGGTGTCATTGATGGCAACAGGCCACCAATATGGGTGTATTTTAACATGGCACATGCATAGACACAAATGTGAATATGGGTAAGCCATTGAGACATATGTCCCAACAAATGTTTGGAGTGTACACATACCAGTTGAGGTGTGTCATTGGGTTATTTTGCACATATGGTATGGGTGAGAGAGAGTTCAATGAACAACTGATATATCCTTGTAGTTTTCACAACATTCCTAGTCACTGCACTGATCTTTCCCTTACAAGTATTATTACACTACCCAATGGCCTTATATTGTACACTGGTATGTGTATAGATTATTATATACATGACCTGTGTCTTACATATAGGCGTGACAAGATGCAGGTGTTACTGCAACATATGTTGTGTAATGCTGTCATACACTTTGGGTGAGGTGCTAGAATGACAGGTTTGTTTTCATATACATTATATGACTATGTACATGTTTGACTTTCAGTTATATGTCATTAACAGCTGCCTACATTTCTGGGTTCCTCACACTGCTTTTTCAGGGGAACAGGGTACCAGGCTGGTGATATGGGCCATTTATCTAGACATGTTGGACAGACTGGAACAGTTGTGGGGTATGAATATGCATACAACTGTCTATCTGAACATTCTAGCAAATTATGTACAGCTGGGTGTAATTATACATACAGCTTTCTGTCTGAACATTGTAACAAAATATGTACAGTTGTGGTGTATGATTATGCATACAACTTACTAGTACTCCAGGGATTCAAACCCCTGCTGTATGTGACAACAAAATTATAGCTAACATCACAGTACACTGGGCCATTAGGGAATTGATATGAAGCTTTCTACTGTCTTCTGTCTAAGTCTCCCTCACTTGTACAATATGACTGACTGCTTGGCACTTCCAACATTGTTATACAGACCTTCATACACATTTTATCTGCATACCACAGCATGGGTAACACTGCTTAATACAACAGTACTATTTATAGTATGCAACAGTTCAACTACATATGAAAGAAAAGTACACATAAGCACTCCAGGGGTTATACCTTTATTCACAGAATATTACACATTTATTCCTACTGGTACAACACTTTCTAAGGCTCTTATATTTATTTGTTATGACAGTATATGCAGAGTAATACTAAACTACCTCGCGAAGCAGCCTTTTCAACCTAGCATCATGGGCTTGCTGGCTCACAGCCTGCTCATCTGCAGCTGTCAGAGGAATACAGTGATATTTAGCCATACCTATCCATAGTATACACAAGCTAGGCAATTCTTAACTACTTAGTGGAATGAGTACTTACTCAGTACTCGGGCATTAGCCATCTGCCGAGACTGCCTTATCCACTGTTCCAGTACATCCCCCTCCGCCGCTTTAGGTCATCATGGTGGTGCCTGACCTGCTCACCAGCCCGGGGGATACCTGTGGCACTGGGGAGGTCACAGGCAAGACTGTCCCAGGCCTCTGTTTTATACTGCAAGCCCTGGTAGTGGCCCTGCAGTGGTCTCACCTCATGGTGTTGTACCAGGAGCCATACCATGAGTTCTGACTCCTGGATGCCCCAACGCTGCACTCTAAAACAAGTGCCTTCACCCACACCAGCCATTCAGCCTGCAGTTGGAAACTACAACCACTTATGGAACGTATTCCCACCTGTGTGGCTTATATATAGCCAATTGCCCGCACTTTTCCGTGATTGGCCGGGTTTGAAGAGGCTAAGCTATGGGCACACCTGCTTACCTAAGGTTGGCAGTGCTTATAGGGTATACCGGTAGGCAGATTGGATTGGCTTCTCTATACATTGCTTACTCTTATTAAGTTGAGCTGTGCTGTGGTTAGCATTGCTTAATAGTTAATTTGCACTATATATGCCTTCTGGCAGTAATTTATTCTTCATTACAGGTTTTATATGTGTCTGGTATCTGTGATTCATGTGTACATACACTGTATAGGGACCTGGGGACTTCTACACTTTATTACAATAACACCTCACATCTTTGCTTACTGCAGTACTCCAGTTCACATATTTATGTTATGTAGCAAGTTATACCACTTCACATTGTACATGGATTCAGTTCACATCTTTGGTTTGATTTACCTGTGGTGAGGATTAGTTTGCTGATACCTCATGCATCTGTATTGCTATGATGGTTTAGTGGTTGACTACTGTGACTATAATGTACAGGGTCCTGAGTTTGAGCCTTGCACTGGCAGTTTATTTTGTTGCTAGGCAGAACACGCGGGTTTGCGTGGGTTTGTGCGATGGTAACCACTGAAAACCTCCAGTTACAGTTTCTTAAACCAGTTAGCTTCTACTTTGTTTAATCTGTGTACTGCCGCCCACACAGGCATACTCCTGCTTGCTGCCACATACCCCCATGCTATTTCATAAACATGTCAGTTTTATACATGCTTAAGTCAGGTATGACTGTTCACAAAGGTCAGTGTAAGGTTAAGTGGTATTCCGGTTTAGCATTTCTGGTTAGACTACACTCAGGTATTCGGGTTAGGTTTACTTATGCCATATCTGTGTTGTAGAGTAGATGTGAATAGTGGAGGTGTAGGCGGGTGGGGGGGCATTTTAATTGTACAGTAGGCTGTTTGATTGGTGGGGGTACAGTAGTGCATGTTTGCAGGGTGTTGGGATATGTATGTGAGGCAGGACAGGAGGTGTCAGGGTCAGTAGTTGGTGTTGAGGTCTGGAGTGTTGGGGGGGTGGTAGACTTTGCCAGGTGATGATCCAAGTGTGCTTGGGTTTTCCCTTCATGTATTTTTACATATGTAGTCTGAGACAGCTGCGGTAATACACCTGGGTTGGGAGTTCAAGATTCTGCCAATATAGTTGTGTGGAGGGTGTCACCTGCTTGTGACTGTGGACATTACTACAAATGCTACCGGGTTTGATAGGTAAGTGGTGTTATTGGGCCACACAGAGGGGAAGATAGTGGGGGACATGTCCAGGAATGTGCAGGATGGCTGACGGGAAGGTCCACAGCCGGCCATTTCTTCTACAGCAACTGCTGTGTATATACCCTGCATTTGGGGGTAGGTCTGGACAATCACACCCCTGGGTGGGGGTGAGGACAGCAACATAGCTCTCAACCGATCGGAGGAAAACCTCAACAGAATCAGGGACAGTTCCTCAAATAATCAGGGACAATCAGGGGCATTTTCTAAATATTTGTAGTATTAACCTGAAACATTTGCAGAATAAGAGAATGTGGATTAATATAGGTTTTCTGCCGTGAAACATCTACAACTCTGAATTACTATCATTATTTATTAAGGGCAATTCACCACTTTTCTTCAGCACTCACCAGTTTTCAGGAAGATTAAGAGGGACAGACCTAATATCAGAGTCTATATTAGGGAAAGTTGAGAGGTCTGGACAGAAATAATTAATACCTTGTGATGCCAATTAGTCCAGCTTGCATGCCTACAGTGGGGTGTTATGACCAAGTGTTCTTTGGTGTAATTTAGTGGGTTTGCAACAACACATCTGGTTATACCGTACTTTGCCATATAAACATGACCTTGCTGCAGTGGGATTCGTACCAGGCATGGCTGCTCGTTAGGCATCGGCTCTGCCCAATGCACACTATTGCTTACATCCCTGAGGTGGTCCACATAGAACCACTCCAGCCAACACCTGCACAGCTAGGCCCATAACTTCATACCTATAGTTCCCAAACTGCACATCCTCTTCGGCACTCTTCCTTACTCCGGGTGCAGGTCGGGTCTGGCCACACCAGTACACAATACCCACTCCCCACTTCTCAGGACCTATCATGTGTGTTGTCTCGCCCCGTGGATCATCAGGCTTCCCGTACCTTGTAGACTGAGGACATGCGTGGCCTGCCATTGGACATCTGTATAATGGCTGAAAACCCGAAAATCATAACATTTTTGGGGTGTCCCACAAGGGACATTCATGTCTTTGTTTCAAGATTAGACTTGGCGGGTCTCTCCCACTGGTAGTATCCTGCCTGTAGTCTGGGAAGCAGTGGTGTGTTTACTTTTATTGTGTGTTTGTATGTTTCACTGGTCTAGCTTGGGGGGGTTGATGATACGTGTTACACTTTTGTTGATTGGACCCCTCACCCTCATTTGCATGGCCTGTGAACATATGTAATTCTTAACTGCTATATCATATCCTAGCTACATATATGTGTATATTTACACACACACACATATAAATATATATATATATATATATATATATATATATATATATATATATATATATATATATATATATATATATGTATATATATATATATATATATATATATATATATATATATATATATATATATATATATATATATATATATATATATATATATCTAACGACATATGGATGTATGGGTGTCTGCATATGTATTTATCTATATGTGGGTATTTATATATATTCTATGTATGTATACATTTGTACTACGGAGAGGGAGTGGTATATCTCCATGTAGCTATGGGTATATATACACTCACATACCTCTACATATTTACATCTACATCTGGTTATTCTGTTCTTTGCCATGTAAAATAGACTGTGCTGCAGTGGGACTCGTAGCGGGTGTGGCTGCTCATTGGCCAGCGCCTCTGCCCAATGAACACTGTTGCTTACATCCCTGGGGCTGTCCATATAGACCCACTCCAGCAAACACCTGCATGCCTAGACTCATAATTACCTACCCATAGTTCCCCCACCCGCACCTCCTCTACAGCATTCATCTCACTCTGGGTGCAGGTCGGGTCTATACATGCCACTTCACACTGCCCACTCTCCACTTCATGGGACCCATCTCGTAAGTTGTCTCAACCCATGGGTCTTCAGGCTTTCCCACCCATGAAGTCCAGGTATGTACACACCCTGCCTTGATAGGTCATCGCAAGGGATTCCTCCTATAACAAGACAATTTTTGGGCTGTCCTGCAAGGGACGCTCCTGTCTCTGTTCCAAGATTAGACATCTCAGGTCCACTGTGTCCCCCCCCCCCCCGGTTTTATCCTGCCTGTGGTCTGGGGAGCAGTGGATTGTTTACATTGTTTGTGGGTTTGTTTGTATGTTTCCCCTGTCCGGCTGGCGGGGGGGGGGGTTCATGCTATGTGTTACACGTTTCTTGCTTGGGCCCCTCACCTCCATTGGCATGGCCTGTGAAAATATGTCATTCTTATGTGCTGTATCTTATCATAGTTATATATCTGTGTATAAATACACACACACATGCACCCACATATGTATCTATATATATATATATATATATATATATATATATATATATATATATATATATATATATGGGTCTATATTATAACATCAAATTTTATAAAGTTCGAATGTTATAATATCGAACCAGTTTTGTCGAACACTGAAAACAGCGAAGGTGCAGGACACCAAATTCTTACCCAGAGAAAGAATTCGGTGGGCCGTTGCTGTGGTTTCACTGTTTTCAGCGTTTGATATGTTGGAACGTTATGGGACGGGTTCAGGTAAGTGTGCGATTATGTGTAGGTCAGGGTTAGGGGGCAGGTTAGGTGAGTTAGGGTTAGGGAGCAGGTCAGGTAAGTGTGCAGTTGTGTGTAGGTTAGGGTCAGGTGGTGGGTTAGGTGAGCTGGGGTTAGGGCGCGGGTGAGGTGAGTGTGCGATAGTGACAGACCTTAGGTTTAGGGTCGGGTTAGGGTAAGTGGATAGCTAGTAGTGTATGCAAAGTTTAGTTTAGGTGTAGGATTTTAAGTGTATGTGTGTGGATTGCTGTTTTTTGTATGTGTTTGTGTTGTGTGTATGTTTCTCGGAATAGCGATTTTTTTCCCTGGGGAAAAAACCTCGCTATTCTGACTGTTCGATGTTTGTGGATTTCGATGTTTAAGGTTCTATATTATAACATTCAATCTTTTTAGATTTCGATGTTATAATATAGACCATATATATATATATATATATATATATATATATATATATATATATATATATATATATAGATATATATATAGATATATATATATATAGATATCTAACGAAATGTGGATGTATGGGTGTCTGCATATGTATATCTGTATTTGTGGGTATTTATTTATATGCCTATCTATGCATGTATACATTTGTACTAAAGAGAGGGGAGGTATATATCTACATAGTTATGGGTATTCATACAAACACATATACCTCTAATTCTTTAGCTACATATCTGGTAATGTTGACTGGTATTGCTGGATACTGTGTTTTGTGTGCATACCAGCCAACCTTGTGTGCCATGTATGCTTTGCGATACCTATGACTGACTTCATTAGTGTCCACAGACTCACACATGAAACCAGCCATTGGATACGGTGTGCTTAAGGCACTTTCAAGCGGTTGTAAGGAGGTGTGCGCAGAGGTTAGCACTGTGTTACACGCAGTTAGCATCTCCTTTGCTTGATCTGTCTCGGCGGTGCTTCACCCAGCCCAAAAGTGCTTGCACACGCTTACTATTGCTTACATATGCTTACTAGTACTTATCTGTGCTTACGCCTGCTTACTGCTGACTTATTCATTATGGTACTGACTCTTAACATGTGCATTTCATGCAGGACTCCAGTTCACATTTAAATGTTATTTGGTAGGTTATACAGCAATAAAACGTACATAAATGTTCGTATACATATTGCACATGTAAAATGGTATGTGCTGCAGTGGGACTCTAGCCAGGAATGCCTCCTCGTTAGGTGGATGCTCTGATCACTATGCTATTACTGTGCTGCTTCATTTGCTATATCTTCCTTGTTATCCTCTTCAGCTTTTTATGCTGCTTTGCCTGCAGCTAAGCAATGGGCAAACCCGCACACCTATGGTTAGCTGTACTCAGAGTTTTAAATAAATTACTACAAGGGTTTCTTCATGTTTTTTTTCAGTGTACTGTTGCTGTTGAAGACATGGGGACTGTTGGTGTGGATATGCGGACACTTATGAGTGGTCTCACTCTTTTATGTACACATTTTTCTGTTCTACTTTGCAGGGGCATGTTTATTCTGAGAGCTCTGCTCTCAGACATGCCCCCTGCATTTGTCCACGCTCCGTGTAGCATTAGGTGTTCAGGCAGAGCGCCTTCCTTAATATGCATGGCGTGCTGCCATCCTCCTTTTAAACTGCCGCTTCTGTGCAGGACTAGATTAGTCCTGCATGAAGGATTAGTGAATCCGGGGGTTATCTTTCCCTTTAATACTGAATTTATCAAATTAGCTTTTTACTATAAGATAATCTTTATTTTTTTCCATAGAAGACACATTTCTTTTAATTCCTTTAAAAGTATTTCCCCATTGTATTCTACTTACTGTTTTATTACAAACATTTATTTCCAATACTGAAACATCTTTCATTGTAAATTGTATTCCACCTATCTTTATCTTATCTCCCAAACCTTTACTTTTATCCTTATCTAAAGTCATACCTATTTCTTTTAAATAATCTACTACACAAAATATAGTTTCTTTCATCCATAGACTGTTTTTAGTTATTATAATATCATCTGCATATGTCATTAAAACTAGAATGCATACTCCTGTTTGCATTACATACTTTGCATTTTCCATTTTACTTACTACCACATTCATAACTAAAGCAAATAATATACACCTCAAAGGACAATCTTGTCTTATCCCATTACTCATCCCTACTTCCTTACTTAACCAACCATTTTAAATTATTTTATTATTACCATACCCTGTCATACAAACTTTTTTAATCTTATTACTAAAATTATATGCCTTCATTAATTCCTATAATGTCTTATGTTCTAGCAAATCAAAAGCTTTATTGTCACCTACCATAAGTTTTACATCATCTCTTCTATTTAAAATATCCACAACTTCTCTTACTGTCATTAGTAATTATTGCCATGCATTTCCTTTCATACCATGTCTATTTTCATCCATTATATGTTCCATCTTATTTTCCAATCTTGTTTTAATTATCTTCATAACTATCTTATAAGCTGTATTATTTAATACTATTGGTCTCCAGTTCTTACATCTTCTTTTTCACTTTTTTCCATATACATTTTGATATTCCACTACACAGTTCCTTATAGCAATGACCTTCATTTAGCCATTCATTCAAAACATGTAACAAATATTCTTTTTGCCATTTCCATTAAATTTTTATACATTTCATATTCTATCCCATCTGGGCAGCTACTGAATCTATCATAGGTCTCAATGTTTTAAGAAGCCAATGTGGAACACAAACCCTAGCAATGTGTGACAAACAGTCAGAATGTGGAACATCCTGTTTTTGCACTGTGGGAAATATGCCATTGCCATGGAGCCTGGTAGAACATTTGCAAAATTCAATAAGATGCACTTGAGTCACATCCAAGAGTTTTATTTTATAATCTGCAATATCATAACCACACCATAATACATGAAACAGCACTTCTGTACAAAATTAAAACTAAAATCACTTGGTCATTAATACTACTGCTACATTTACTACATTTTCTAAACAGACCTGTAACAAATCACACAACCGATTCAACGTGTACACTAAGTGCATGAACAGCATCCTATCATACTTTAGATGCATCAGATGTACACTTATTGTGTGCTGCTTTGCCTTTCTTAGCATCATCTAAGATGTTTTGCCAGCTTAAAATCACATCAGTGAAGTTCTTCAGTCATTTTAACTTCTAATAAAGAATTCAATCTTTTTACATTAAGAGATTGGTGTAATTCACTATTTACTTTCTGTGCCATGCTAAACTCTCTTCCAGCTTGTGCACTTGAATGTGGCAAAGTAGAGTCATCAGCAGCTGCTTAACAAGTGGCAGTATATCATCAGTGCAAAGGCCCAAAGAAGATGTGCTCAGTACTTGACACACATGAGTGGGGAACCATCTACTGGACCTGTCAGGTTCCCTGTATCCTCAGTCTGATACTGGATAATTTCATCAATGGATTGTTCAGCCTCAGCATCATTTTCACAGAAGATACCCAGATGGAAATCAACATCCCTCACAAGTCTAGAAGAAATGTCCAATTTTTTGGTAGGATTAATAAGGAATGCAATGTCTTTCATTAAGTGATACTGCATGGAAAACCTTTTAAGCATCTTCTGCAGCATTGCAGAATAAAAAGCTGTAACTTTTTTCTAAAAGTTAAATTTTTTAACTGTGCCAACAATATCCTCCTCATGGCTATTCATATACTGTTTGACTTCATAGCCAACACACAGCTCACTGATTGGCAGAACAGAGCTACTGTCACTCAGCATTGAAACATGACTGTGTTTGAGACATCTGACAGCAGCTGCAGGTCTCAGGAGTCTGTCAGCATAAGGCTGCAGGAGTTTATGAACAGTGGTATGCAGTCTCAGTAGCTGACTTTCTTGGCTCTGAAGTTGAATGTAGTAAAGGTTCCAATGCATACCCAGGAACATAAAAATCATACGCAATTCATGCCTCTGCAGGTGGTTGGAAATGAATTCAGTCTTAGCAGACCATGGCTATGCAGACAAAAATATGAATTTAGAGCCACATGTCCAGAGTTTTGTTAATTACCTTTCCAAGACTCTGCCATCTAATAAGTGCATGTCTAATAATCTTGAGGAGGTCAATGTCTGTGAACAAAGCAAATTCCTGCAGCTTTTGTTGTCTTTGTGTACTGGAACTGAAATGGCAGTTCACATCTTATAATTGTTCTTCAACCAGTGAATGTAGTGCTTTTATACCAGCCTTACTACATAGATCTGTGCCACGTGGCACAGACAACCCTTGTTTATGATGGTGGGTTTCACTTCCTTTAAAATGAATAGCACAACATTGTAATTTCCAATCACCGAGGCAGCATTGTCTGTAGAAAAAAACATAATACTGGAAAACTAAATGGTAAATTTAAACAGAGTGGACATTAAAGTATCAAACAATGCTTGTCCAGTTCCTGACACATTTTGGCATATAAAGGAACCATATTACATTTTTGCTACCTTTTCATCAAGGTAAACAAGAAGGGTCACCAAAAGCTTGTCATTGCCTATGTCTGTGCTTTGGTCCATATACACACAGAATTGTGATTTCTGGCAGGCAGCAGCAGTGTTGTTCTGTTAATAAGGCTCCAGAACATTCCGTGCAATGCAGGCTGCCTTCATTGCTCCCTATGTCATTTTCTGGAGAACATCTTGATCCTCTCCATGTTTCTTCATACATTTCAGGATGTGTTCTCCTGCTGCAAATGATAAGTTGTGTTTAGCAAGGAGTGACAATAAACCAATCTTCACCTCAACAACCTTTGTATTCGTTAAACTCTGAGGTCCAAAGAAGTCCACCATTGTCCTTCCAGCTGCATGCTTGCAATTCTGTCTGTGTTTCTCACTGTTAGCATGTCATTGCAGATCATGTCAGCCACCATGATGGATTGTGAGATCTGTGTTATAGGTCTTGCAGAAAGCATATTTCACTCCGCGTCTACTCATAGAAAGCCAGTCAAAGGCCCTTGACCAACTTGGCTAAAAATTGTGTATCCCCTCCTCTTCTTTAGAGTGCCATCTATATCCATATACTTGTCCTCATTATAGTCTGAGCAGTCTGTACCTAGCAGGTTTGCAAAATAGTGGTGTTACTGAATAAAGATGAAGAAATGGGGCTATACTGCAGAAAAAGTAGAACCATCTCCTCAAAATCAAAGATCTGGGGCAACAGCCCCACAACCTACCCACATCACTGGAAATGTTCTGCCTTTGCACCATCTTCTCCTGCTCTGCTCCTTTTGCTCACTAGAGAGGCCTGTATGATCAGATTCCTCACTCCTTTGCTTCCATGATGACACATGCAATCCTCCATTGCTCACTTTCCCACTTAACCCTTGTTGCAGAATGGAGAATGATTTTCATTGCAAAATGACTTCTAACTGCCTTTTACAAACATATACACTCAAAACACCCTTGATTCTTTCTCAAGATCCATGTTAAGGATAAACAAACCCAGCTTAACAAACGAACTTACAAAGCACTTCAACAAACTGTAGCATGAATGTACCTAAGCAATAGCAATGAATATATAAACTACATACATCATGACAATACTAACTGTATTTCACTGACACCACTTCAGGTGTGTTCTGACTCTATCATACAGACTGCCTGTACCTGGCAAAGGTGCCTTGAAAAGTTAATAAAATTTGACTGAAAAATAATGTCACTGTGAGTAAGGATAAGCCAGAGCAGAATGAGGGACACATCCAAACTTAATCAAGGACACAAGATATTGCTACTATTAACCTGAGTCATTAACAAAATAAGAGAATGTGAATTAATAAACATTTTCTGAAGTAGAAGCCTATAACTTTGTCATTATTAAAACACACACAACATTGTTTCCAAAAGACATCATATAGCTCTCAAAGTATCAGGAACAAATCTAGAAATAATCGGGTACGATCAAAGACACTTAAAGTATTAGTAAAACTTGAGAAATTGACTGAATAGCAGGTGAATTAATAAACATTTTATGCAACAATTCTTGTCTAGTGCCCAGCTTAACAAATCAGTAAACAATCCAGAAATAATCAGGGACAGAGACACTTGAGACATTGATGGAATAAGAGAATGTAAGCAAGATTATAATTTATCAACTTATCAGAATCAGAATCACATTTATTGGCCAAGTATGCATGCATACAAGGAATATGACTCCAGTTTCAGTGACTCTCCAAGTATGAATTACATAAACGACATACATACAACTATTAAGAAAAAGACAAATGAAAATAAAGTAAAATATTCACCAAGGCACCAAAGTTCACTTCAAACAGAATCCACAGGTACCACCAAGGATCGAATACCAGCAGTTTTTCTTTGAAAACACAGCTTTAATGTAAATGAACAAAAACCACATACACTCCAGGCATTAACTTCTCCTATCTACTACGTTTTCATTTGCAAGTTACTTCATCAGATGCGGACATACTTGTGAAGCATTCCTTTTATACTCCCTCTGCTTGGTGAATTAAGTTAATTACCCAATAAAATAAGAATGTTACTTAACAATTAATACAGAATGCAAATAAATATGAAGTGACTGTGTGCATTTTCATTAAAGCTGTGTTTTCAAAGAAAACTGCTGGTATTCGATCCTTGGTGGTACCTGTGAACAAGACAAATAACATACATGCAACTATTAAGAACAAGACAAAAAAGTAAATATACATATACGTACAAAGTCTAAAGTGCAATTCAGTGCAAGAAATACTGAAATAAACTCTGAAAGAAATGTGTATTAACAATATGTAAACAATACTGATGATATCTGCAAACATCATCAGTTTTAGGAGGGAGTAAAGGTGACAGAGCTAACACTGGAGTCAACAGCAGGGAATAGATAATACACAAATAAAGGAAACCTTATAACTTCACATCGAATTGCACCTAAGTATGCTACAAGAAGTACAGCTCTCAGTCTTAACCCTGTGCACCAAATGCCAGAACATAAGAATGTGGGCATTACAAGTTTGGTGCCAACTTCTAGGTTTATAGCTAGTTACCTTTCTTACAGTCCAGGGAACCACTGAAGAGCCAAGCTCAAATTCCCAGTCCCTTTCTGATCCATCAGTGCTCACCTTAATTTCTACCACCACTTTTTCAGAAAAAAAGTAACAAATGAAAATTTTCATGAGAATTAGTTACAATGGACAACAAATGACAGCAAACACAGCATGATTACTTTATGTTAACTAAAATCATTGCAGCACTTAAATAAAAGTAAAACATACTACTGAACTTCTAGCTGCCTTTTTCCAACATGTAAGTGACCATATTGCACTGCTTGGTGAGAGAACACAAATAATACGTAACATTCTTTTGGGAGCTGTAGTGCTCATATGAGAGTTTTCCTTGAGCAGTTTTTAAGTCTTGGCACTATGAACACGCACAAAACTTCCACTTAAAATGAACTTCTATTGCATAACAAAACCGGATAACTTTAACAATTATTTTTTGTGAAATACCTTTTGTACAGATTACTGGAATGCATGTACACTACAACAAACACATACATATTCTGAAGGAAAGAAAATAGTAACCAAAGAACCATCAGGAGGGTCATTGTTTAATGTATTATTACATCCATGTGGTGGTGCGAATACCTGGCAAGACAAATAAAAACAAAATGGGATCTTCTACTGGTGTTCCAATATATGCCCATAAGAACAGGGTAATAAACATATGTTGCATGTTTAGCGTGACATGCAAAATAAAAATGCCCTACTTTCAACATGTTAGGACAAGAAATCTGCACAAAGCCTGATATAATTTGGGGACAAAGGCCCAAAAATAGAGATATAGTTTAAATATTGCTTTTATAAACTTGGAAAGCTGCTAGAACAGGATTTTTGTGTTAGTATGCATTTTTCTGAAGGATATGAAGTCTGAAACTCAAGTGCCTGTCATTATCAAGTGACTTTAACCCTTAGATCAGGATTTGAAAGAAAATCAGAAATTTTATGAGCAACAAACCGAAAATATGGACATTCTGCAAAAATCCCATTCAAGAGTGCAACAAATCAGGAAGAAATCCAGAAATAATCAGAACACAACAGACAAAATTATTTTTATTTTTTATTTATTTTATTTTATTTTACATTTGTTGACCTGGAAGGTCCGACTGGATATATGTCCATTTTCAGCAGATGCCCGGGGAGAAAAGCTCCATACAGACAACATAAGACAGAACAGCATAATACAATGTAAAATACAATAGAAAAATACAATCCAGAGAAATTTTTACATATTTACATAATGAAATCATTCCACTATTTAGTATAATTCAAGATAGAGGTTATACAATATATTTGTAAGTCATTTTCCAAGTTCCCAGCCCAATATTCAAAAAGCTCGGATACATTTGTGTGTTTCTTTGTAGGTTACATAAAATATATTCTAGATATCACTTAAACAATATGTTAGTAGAGAGTAATATAGGTTCGGATTCAGAGATACTGTTAGGAGACCCTAACTGGGTGCACAGTAGTAAAGTGTGGGGATTAGTCAGGGGTAGAGCAAGGACAGAGCCATTGCATAGTGAAGTATTGTGTAAGTTTTTATTTTAATTGGGTTGGCGAGGGCTGTAAGATTAGCTCTGTAGGAAGAGAGTTCCGTACTTTACCAACTGAGTTCATAAACAGAGCTTCCCTAGCTGAGTTGTTAGCTTTGAATGTGAAACTAGCATTTTGTTAGAGGATTGAAGAGTTTTAAGGTTCTGGTGGGGGGTGATGAGAGTTTTTAGATCAGTGTCCGTTCTGGCTGGTAGAGAATCTGGGCAGTTACTAGTTGGTTAGTTAGTAGAAGGTTAGTTAGTTCAACCCAGCTTAGTAGTTTGAGGTTGTGGCAATGATGGGTCCTATAGGCAGAGGCGGTGGCAAATCTGGCAATATTATTATAGCAGGTTTTGAGCTTGTAGTCGGGAAGTGTGGATAGTAGATGAATGCGAGCAAGAACAGTTCTGGCTAGTGGAGTTAAGAAGGGTTTGATTCTATGTAGAGAGCCAAGTTTTTTATTTACTGTTTTGATGGTGTGGTCAATACGCAAGTCAAACTTTAGGTTGTTGTCAACTATAACTCCTAGTAGTTTGGTTGCGGTGTCTGGTGAGATAATAGTGCCATTGTTAGATTTAATAGAGAAGGTTAGAGAGGAAGTCTTACGAGATGGGGAGAACAGCAGCAGTTTGTTTTTTGGGGGGTTTAGTATGAGACGGTGATAGAGGAGCCAACTTTCAACTACGCGAAATTAGTAAGAGACGGCGATAGAGGAGCCACTTTTCAACTATGCTAAATGTGTTTTGGGATAGTGTCATTAGTTCATCTGGGGTTGTAGCAGAACAGATTAGAGTTGAGTCATCTGCATATTGAATAAAGGTGGTGTCTGGTATTACTTCATGCAAGTCATTAATGAATATGGAAAATAGCAGGGGCCCTACGATGGATCCTTGGGGGACTCCAAGTGTTATAGGTAAGAGGGTAGATAAGTTATCTTTGCACAGGACTGCCTGTTGTCTACCTCCCACATATGACTTAAACCATTGTATAGCATGGGTCTCTAGGGAGATTCAGTCTAGGGTTTACGTCAGACCATACTACTTCAGACCACACTGCTCAACCTGTTAGCACAATAAATCTGGACAGAGCCTAATATAATTGGGGGAACAAAGGACAAAAAATAGGGATACACTGCATTTTAAGTAATGTTACAAATCAGGGACAAAGCCAGAAATAATCAGAACAGGACACAGAGACATTACAATGTACATTTTAAGTCACTTACCTCTGCCTAATACAGGAAAGCAGCTGCAGATCAGTCCACAATAAAATTCAAGAACAAATAATTCAAGCCAAGGAGCTGAAGAAGTGCACTGAGCAGCCTAGCAGAGAAAGAGCACCATCTAGCAAAAGCAGTTCTCAGTCTTTTGGTTGTTGGAGGTCTGGTGATCTCAGTCTCTGACTCCCTGAAGGAGTGCAGACTCCCGTTCAGTGCTGTCTTGTCCTTTGGTTGCACTTGCACCACTCTCAGACCAGATTTTTCCTTTCTTCCTCTACAACTGATACAACGATCCACAGAAAATATCCTCCTGAAATGCACGCTGATCCAAAGTAATATTCATGCACCCTGAAGGCCTTTCTGAAGGCATTGCACTGACATGAAAAAAATACTGGCACATGATTGGGCAAGTATTGGGGAGTTCTCATTGGCTTTCTTTTCCTCAGGAACAGTTACTTGATTGATTTGTATGCAACGATGGTGATTGGCTGTAACTGCGGTATACAAGACAATAAAAAACTGTGTAGCAGAGCCAATGCTGTTCAATGTGGAACAGTAGAGCAGCTATTTGATTGGTTTATATTCCTCGATTCTGCTTGGCAGTAATTGTGGTATATGAACCAATTAAAACCTGTGTAGCAGAGCCAACACTGTTCAACGTGGAGCAGCAGAACAATGGACTCATTTATGGTAAAATGTGGAGTATTTCACACAATCTGGAGCAATTGGTTGCTCAGGAATCTATTTTTACCCCTCTAAGCACTTTATCTAATTCAAAAACAATCTTGTTTTCAATTTTCTTATTGTTTTACTTTTCATATTTTGTTACATTCCCTGTCTCTCCTTTAAACATTTCTTCCATGTCATGAGCTATAATTTCAGTAATCTGTGTTTGTTTTCTTTTTACTGGTCCTTTTTTATTTTTTGTTTCTCTCATTATACTTCTATTTTCTTTCACGATTTTGCCTAAGTATGCTGACACCTCTTACTTTTTCCATGTAATATGTATCTTTGTTTGTATAATAAATCCTTAATCTTTTCATAATTTATTTTGTGTAATTCCTTTTCTTTCTCATAATACTCTAATTTTTTCTAAATTCTTGAAAACATTTTCATATATATCTCTGCATATCTTTCTTTTTCTATCTTTCTTGTTTTTCTCTGCTATTATAAAAAAATAATATATTTTTTAAATGTAATCCACCATTCTGACCAATTAACATAAAATGCCCTCATAGTAACATGATCTCTCCATAATTGTATAGTTTTTCCTTTTTATTTTCAATTCTATTATTTGTTCATTTATTCTATTTATTCCCTTTCCTATCTTAATATACTCCATTTTCTTTTTTCTCCATTCACATTGTTAGATGATCCGCAAATCCTGCTACAACTGTTTCTCCTTTCTGCTATACTTAACCCTTCAGATATTATAATGTAATTAATTTCAGAGTTAAGAATACCTCTTCTATATGCCCCAAATTTTCCATTCCATATGTAAGCAATAATGCCCGACAGGGTGTGTGTTAATGTGTAATTAACGCTTGCATAGGGGTGCTATGAGGCCCTCCACTCTGCACCCCTCGAAGGGAGTTAATTCCACATTAACTCACACCCTGGAGGGCATTATTGTGCTTAGAGAATGGACTCTCTGTAAAATTGTTGTGTTTTACTTATTTTTTTAAGTACTATATTATTTTTTTATATATATCTTTGATGTAAAATAGCTCCACCGCCTAATATTTCAAACTTTCTGTAGTACGTGTTAATGGTGTTGGTGGAAACATTTTTACATGAAAATATATAAAATATAATATAGTACTTAAAAATAAATAAAACACAACAATTTTACAGAGAGCCCATTCTCTATCTCTCAAAAACAGAAGCAATCACTTCTGCTTTCATATCGATTTACTTACATAAAACGACTGTCAGTCTCTCTTGATCTCACTCACACACACAGTGAATTCTGCTTTTATATACTCATCCACTCACACAAGATCACTCTCACTCTCAATCGCTCTCACTCGTGCACACACACACACACACACACACACACACACACACACACACACACACACACACACACACACACACACAGTCTCCTCTGCTATCATGCATGCATTCACTCACACAAGATCGCTCTCTCTTTCTCATTCTCTTTCACACACACAGTCACTTCTGCTTTCATACACACATTCACTTACACAAAATCACTCTCTCTCTCTCTCGGTCTCTCTCACACACACACACACACACACACACACACACACACACACACACACACACACACACACACACACACACACACACACACACACACACACAAAGTCTCCTCTGCTATCATACATGCATTCACTCACACAAGATTGTTCTCACTTTCTCATTCTCTCTCACACATTCAATTCTGCTTTCATACACGCATTCACTCACAGCAGATCACTCTCACTCATTTGATGTCTCTCTCACACACACAGTCACTTCTGCTTTCATACACACGTTCACTTACACAAGATCACTCTCTCTCTCTCTCTCGCTCTCTCTCTCTCACACACACACACACACACACACACACACACACACACACACACACACACACACACACACACAGAGTCTTCTTTGCTTTCATACATGCATTCACTCACATACACAAACAGAAACATAAACACGCATATACACATACATGCACACACATACACTGTTTATTTTTTTATTACACTCATTAAACAGCAAAAGCGCGGCTTAGCAACTGTGAAGTAATGGCAGCCATTAGTTTTTCAGCAGTCAGAGTTCCATGGCAGTTTGATATGCTGCCATGAAGTAGCAGACCTGTGTTTCAGTGGGCATTACTTGTATATTAATAACCTGCTGGAGATTGCTCGCTCTCCAGTCAGGGTGCTGATGTACAGTTTGCCCATTCTCTAAAACCAATTCACTACATTTCACAACTTCTGCTATTTACCTTATGTCCTGTCATTTCTCCTTTTTCTTTTACCTCTTAAATCACAGTTAAAACCTCCTTTTATTATAACATTCATATTCACTACTACATAATCTAACATCTGTCGAAATAAATTCTCCATTTCTTTACAAATAACATAAGCATATATAGTTATAATTCTATACACTTTTCATTGCCATCTTAAATCAACAGTAATCTTCCAATTCTTACTAATGTTACATTTAATATCTTCACTACTCTCCATATAATACATCCATTCTTGATCAACGTTTCATTTCCCAGATTCCATATTATATCTCCATCCCATATTTTTTCTGTTTCATTTGTTAAGAGTCATATGACTTCCAGTATAATCATATCTACATCAAGTTTGTTAGCACAATAAATCTGGACAGAGCCTAATATAATTGGGGGAACAAAGAGCAAAAAATAGGGATACACTGCATTTTAAGTAATGTTACAAATCAGGGACAAAGCCAGAAATAATCAGAACAGGACACAGAGACATTACAATGTACATTTTAAGTCACTTACCTCTGCCTAATACAGAAAAGCAGCTGCAGATCAGTCCACAATAAAATTCAAGAACAAATAATCCAAGCCAAGGAGCTGACGAAGTGCACTCAGCAGCCTAGCAGAGAAACAGCACCATCTAGCAAAAGCAATTCTCAGTCTTTTGGTTGTTGGAGGTCTGGTGATCTCAGTCTTTGACTCCCTGAAGGACTGCAGACTCCCGTTCATTGCTGTCTTGTCCTTTGGTTGCACTTGCACCACTCTCAGACCAGATTTTTCCTGGCTTCCTCTACAACTGATACAACGATCCACAGAAAAATATCCTCCTGAAATGCACGCTGATCCAAAGTAATATTCATGCACCTTGAAGGCCTTTCTGAAGGCATTACACTGACATGAAAAAATTACTGGCACATGATTGGGCAAGTATTGGGGAGTTCTCATTGGCTTTCTTTTCCTCAGGAACAGTTACTTGATGATTGATTTAGCGATGGTGGCTGTAACTGCATTTGTACAAGACAATAAAAAGCACATGTAGCAGGAGCCAGTAACTTTATTCAGTGTGGAACGATGGAGCAGCTGACTATTTGATTGGTTTGTTCTCAGTTCTGCTGGCAGTAATTTACGGCGGTATATGGACCAATTGAAACTACTATTAACAGAGCCAACACTGTTCAACATTAGACAGCAAGAACAGTAGACCATTGTAGTGCGTGTAGATATTTTCACACAATCTGGAGCAATTGGTTGCTCAGGGGTCTATTTTGCCTCAAGCACTTTATCTAATTCAAAAACTTATTAATCTTGAACAATTTCATGACCATTTACTTTTCGTATTTTATTTACGCATTCCTATCATCTCCTTCAAACATTTCTTCCCATGTCATGAGCTATTTCCAGTAATCTCTGTGTTTGTTTCTTTTACTGGTCCTTTTATTTTTAACTTTCTCTGTTGTCTTCTATTTCTTTCCGATTTTTACCCCTAAGGTAACAGAACACCTCTTACTTTTTCCTTATGTATTAAAGTATCTTTGTTTGTATAATAAATCTTAATCTTTTCATAATTTATTTTCATGTGTAATTCTTTTCTTTATCCTTAGTACTCTAATTTTTCCTAAATTTTGAAACTGTTTCTTATCTCCTGCATATCTTTTCTTTTTCTATCTTTCTTACATTTTTCTCTGCTATTGTAAAAAATAATATATTTTTGCGTGTAATCCACCATTCTAACCCAATTAACACCAAAAATGCTTACTACGTAACATAGTCTCTCCATAATTGTATAGTTTTCCTTTTTATTTTTCAGTTCTATTATTTCATTTTATTCTGTTTATTCCCTTTCCACTATCTTAATACTCCATTTTCTTTTTCTCCATTCCCATTTGTTAGTGATCTAAATCCTGCAACTGTTTCCTCCCTTTCTGCTATAACGCCCTTCAGATATTATATTCTTATTAATTTCAGAGTTAAAATCTTTACTCTTCTATATGCTAAAATTTTTTCCGCATTCCATATGTAAGCAATAATGCCGACAGGGGTATTGTGTTAATATGATGCTTGACTTGCATGGGGTGCTGTAGAGCCTCACTGCACCCTCGAGGGGTGTTCATTAACTCACACCTGGAGGCTGATGTCTTGGAAAAATGGACTCTCTAATGAGTATTTATTATTTTTGTTTTTTAAGTACTATGTATTTTTTTTATATGTATCTTTGATGTAAAATAAACTCCACACACGCCTAATATTTCCAAAACTTCCTTGTAAAATGCAATGTTAATAATTATTTGGTGAAACATTTTACATGAAAAATATATAAAATATAATATAGTACTTAAAAATAAATAATATTTAACAATTTTCTGAAAACTCAATCTCTATCTCTCAAAAAGACAAACAATCCTTACCTTTCATGCTCATTCTTACATAGGAAGCGACTATCCAGTCTCTCTTGATCTCACTCCACACACACAGTGAATTCTACTTTTTATATACTCATCGCTCACACGAGATCACTCTCCTCTCAGTCTCTCTCTCGTGCACACACACACACACACACACACACACACACACACACTACAAACACACACACACACACACACACACTGATCTCTCTGCTTATCATGCATTCACTCACTAAGATCGCTCTCTCACTTTTCTGTTCTCTTACCACACACCTGATCCCTTCTGCTTTCATACACACATTCACTTACAAAATCACTCCTCTCTCTCTCTCGGTCTCTCCTCTCTCTCTCTCTGCACACACACACACACACACACACACACACACACACACACACACACCACACACACACACACACACACACACACACTACAAGGAGTCTCTCCTGCTATCATACATTGCATTCACTCACACAAGATTGTTCTCACTTTCTCATTTCTCTCTCACATTCAATTCTGCTTTCCTTTGCGCGTTCACTCTCAGCAGATCACTCTCACTCACATTTTGATGTCTCTCTCTGCAGTCTGCTTGCTTTCGCCCACCACTACGTTCCTTACAAGATCACTCTCTCTCTCTCTCGCTCTCTCTCTCACACACAGACACACACACACACACACACACACACACACACACACACAGACACACACACAATCTTCTGCTTCAACAGCACACTCACATACACAACAGACATACACAACATGCACACATGACACGTTATTTTTATTCCTCATTACGCAAGCGGTTACACTGTAATTCGCCATCCATTCAGCGTCAAGAGTTCCATCATTTGATATCTGCCAGAAGTGCTCTGCCTCACAGTCGGGATTCTTGTTCTCTACGCTGGATGTCTCTCCAGCAGGTGCATGACATCTGCCCATCCAAACCATTCACTACATTTCACAACTCTGCAAGGTTTACTTAGTCCTGCATTCTCCTTCCTTTGGTACTCTAAGGGATCTCAGTAACCTCCTTTTAGTAATTCATATTCATACACAAATCTGGGTTTACATGTTGAATAATGTCAGGCAAGGTCACATAGCATAGCAGTATGAAGCTGAATTAAGCTGCAGTTCTTTCAGTCGGGCATCTACTAAGACATATTTTTGAGACTCCTTTACATCCTTTCTGGTGAGCAACGTTTCATTGCCAGATCCATATTCATACTCACCCAGTTTCTGGTCTGTCATTTCGTACGGTCATTGTACTCAAATCATAGTCTAATAGTATATTACACATCAAATCTCATCTTGTACTAATTTAATCTTTCATACAGTGGGTATAAGAAGTTTATTCTTCTCTTTCAACATGTATTTCACAACAAAGGTACTGTAATTCTGGGTCCCCAACTCTCTATATTTTTCTTGCTCATTGTATTTCCACCTTTTATGTCATGCTAGGTAATCTCTTTTTTTCCCAAGGTCAATGACTTGCATTTTTTGCGTTTGTTAACTTCTTAGACCTGTGAATCTGGCACCAGTTATCCGTTTCTGTGAGGCCCTTCTGGAGGATATCTGTGCTAGATGTGTTTTCGACTATGGTGCCCAGTTTGTAGTCATCTGCAAACTTTGTCAGCCATAACCCTCCTGTGTTTGCTTGTACTTCAGAAAAGTAGATGCCGAACAAGAGTGGACCCAGGACTGAGCCCTGTGGGACACCACTTGTGACAGGCTTTGAGTCTGACATGGCTCCAGCAACTATGACCCTGTGGGTTCTGTCACTTAGCCAGTTTGCAACCCATCTTGTGATGTATGGGTTTACATTCAAGCTGATGAGTTTTTCGATGATACCTGAGTGGGGTATTGTGTGAAGGCCTTTGCCAGGTCGAGGTAGGCTGTATGGACTGCCTTTCCTCATCAATGGCCTTGGTGACTGTCTCAAAAAGTCAACCAAGTTTAAGAGGCAGGATCTGCCTTTGACAAAGCCAAACTGGGTTGGATCCAAGTCTGCAAGTTCCTATGTCTTTATTTATGAGTTCCATTATGATCCTCTCCATGCTTTGCAGATAAGGCTTGTCAAGCTAATAGGGTATAGCATGGTTCAAGGGAACGTGAAGCGCATTTAGTGGTTTCATTCCTCGATTGGGTATGATCTGGTGAGGCTAAGATTAAACAGCTGTCCTAACTGTGGGTTTAACTTCACGTGGAGTAGCAAGCACAAGGACCTTATGGTCAATGGAGATGCTGTTTTTTCCTTAGTGATGGGTTGCTCGAACTGTTTTGCCTTTGGGGGTTTATCAATCCTCTGGAATATTTTCTCATTTTGGGATGTTTATTTTGCACTGAACCTGTCAGCCAGTATGTTCATTTGGTTCAGTATTAGCTATAATTTCAGTAATCTGTGTTTGTTTTCTTTTTACTGGTCCTTTTTTATTTTTTGTTTCTCTCATTATACTTCTATTTTCTTTCACGATTTTGCCTAAGTATGCTGACACCTCTTACTTTTTCCTTGTAATAAGTATCTTTGTTTGTATAATAAATCCTTAATCTTTTCATAATTTATTTTGTGTAATTCCTTTTCTTTATCATAGTACTCTAATTTTTTCTAAATTTTTGAAAACATTTTCATATATATCTCTGCATATCTTTCTTTTTCTATCTTTCTTGTTTTTCTCTGCTATTATAAAAAAATAATATATTTTTTAAATGTAATCCACCATTCTGACCAATTAACATAAAATGCCCTCATAGTAACATGATCTCTCCATAATTGTATAGTTTTTCCTTTTTATTTTCAATTCTATTATTTGTTCATTTATTCTGTTTATTCCCTTTCCTATCTTAATATACTCCATTTTCTTTTTTCTCCATTCACATTGTTAGATGATCTGCAAATCCTGCTACAACTGTTTCTCCTTTCTGCTATACTTAACCCTTCAGATATTATAATGTAATTAATTTCAGAGTTAAGAATACCTCTTCTATATGCCCAAAATTTTCCATTCCATATGTAAGCAATAATGCCCGACAGGGTGTGTGTTAATGTGTAATTAACGCTTGCATAGGGGTGCTATGAGGCCCTCCACTCTGCACCCCTCGAAGGGAGTTAATTCCACATTAACTCACACCCTGGAGGGCATTATTGTGCTTAGAGAATGGACTCTCTGTAAAATTGTTGTGTTTTACTTATTTTTTTAAGTACTATATTATTTTTTTATATATATCTTTGATGTAAAATAGCTCCACCGCCTAATATTTCAAACTTTCTGTAGTACGTGTTAATGGTGTTGGTGGAAACATTTTTACATGAAAAATATATAAAATATAATATAGTACTTAAAAAAATAAATAAGTAAAACACAACAATTTTACAGAGAGCCCATTCTCTCTCTATCTCTCAAAAAAACAGAAGCAATCACTTCTGCTTTCATATACGCATTTACTTACATAAGACGACTGTCAGTCTCTCTTGATCTCACTCACACACACAGTGAATTCTACTTTTATATACTCATCCACTCACACAAGATCACTCTCACTCTCAATCTCTCTCACTCGTGCACACACACACACACACACACACACACACACACACACACACACAAACACACACACACACACACACACACACAGTCTCCTCTGCTATCATGCATGCATTCACTCACACAAGATCGCTCTCTCTTTCTCATTCTCTTTCACACACACAGTCACTTCTGCTTTCATACACACATTCACTTACACAAAATCACTCTCTCTCTCTCTCGGTCTCTCTCTCACTCTCTCTCTCACACACACACACACACACACACACACACACACACACACACACACACACACACACACACACACGCAGTCTCCTCTGCTATCATACATGCATTCACTCACACAAGATCGTTCTCACTTTCTCATTCTCTCTCACACATTCAATTCTGCTTTCATACACGCATTCACTCACAGCAGATCACTCTCACTCATTTGATGTCTCTCTCTCACACACACAGTCACTTCTGCTTTCATACACATGTTCACTTACACAAGATCACTCGCTCTCTCTCACACACACACACACACACACACACACACACACACACACACACACACACACACACACACACACACACACAGAGTCTCCTTTGCTTTCATACATGCATTCACTCACATACACAAACAGAAACATAAACACGCATATACACATACATGCACACACATACACTGTTTATTTTTTTATTACACTCATTAAACAGCAAAAGCGCGGCTTAGCAACTGTGAAGTAATGGCAGCCATTAGTTTTTCAGCAGTCAGAGTTCCATGGCAGTTTGATATGCTGCCATGAAGTAGCAGACCTGTGTTTCAGTGGGCATTACTTGTATATTAATAACCTGCTGGAGATTGCTCGCTCTCCAGTCAGGGTGCTGATGTACAGTTTGCCCATTCTCTAAAACCAATTCACTACATTTCACAACTTCTGCTATTTACCTTATGTCCTGTCATTTCTCCTTTTTTCTTTTACCTCTTAAATCACAGTTAAAACCTCCTTTTATTATAACATTCATATTCACTACTACATAATCTAACATCTGTTGAAATAAATTCTCCATTTCTTTACAAATAACATAAGCATATAAAGCTGTAATTCTATATACTTTTTCTTGCCATCTTAAATCAACAGTAATCTTCCAATTCTTACTAATGTTACATTTAATATCTTCACTACTCTCCATATAATACATCCATTCTTGAACAACGTTCATTTCCCAGATTCCATATTATATCTCCATCCCATATTTTTTCTGTTTCATTTGTTAAGAGTCATATGACTTCCAGTATAATCATATCTACATCAAGTTTATTACACCATTCTAAAATCTCTATCTTGCTTACCATATTTTTAATACTGTTTACATTTACTGAGAGAATTCTTAAATTATTACTTTCTCTTTTCCTTGTACTTTCACAACCAAAGGTATAATTCTAGTGCCCCATACTCATAACTATTCAGTTTGTTATTCTTTTCACTCTGTATTCTCATCACACGTTTTCTTTTCATGCTGTCATCTCTTTTTTTATTCTGTTCATAGCTGCTTCCAACTGTCTCTGCATGTTTTTTTTTCTTCTGTGTAACATCCCCTTTTAAGATTACTTGTGAATCTTCCTCCTGTATTTTTTTCCATTAGCTCTCCCTAGGAAATGTCTCCTCCATTTTCTGGTTCACTTTGATTCAACATCCCTGCAATATATCATCCCACAACCCTTCTGACTGGAGGGTCATCACAACACATTCTGTCGCTCTCTTACAAATTATTTGAAAAGCAACTTCCAAATCCTCTGTTTCTCCCTGTATATCTCTCTGTGAAGTGGCATTCACCTCTACTCCCTCCATCACTCTCTCCATGTTGGGTACCCCCCAGCTGCCACTGCACTAGGAACAGAACATGTGCAAGTTCTCATGTCAGGCTACTCGTGATTATAGCTCAATGAGCAGGGGAAGTTCCCCTGATGCCCTGCCCAAATCTCCCCTAGTAGTATAAATGCCACCTTGGGTTTCCCAGAAAAGTGGCTACTAGGCTAATGAAACTAACCTGGTTAACAAAGAAAAAATAAAACTATAATAGCAGTTATGATCTTTAGTGCCTCCTTTAGCTACAAAGGTAACATATGTTTTAGTAAGTCCCTGTCAGGACTTATATTCAATGTGCTTCACAGGTGCTCACATGAGTGTACAAGACCTCTTAGCACAAGCACAACCTGACTCACACTCATAATGTGTAGAAACAGCTATCCGAAAGCACTCATCGGGTGGCTCCCAGTTAGCATAACTACTGTCATGAGAGCCTCTAATGTATGGAATATAAATCTCAGAGGCCAGTATGAGCCTCGTCACACTACAGAAGATTTTAATATGGCAGCCTTTCAGACTGCAATCACAGCTGCAGAAAAAATGTCTTTAGTATTAACTATATTTTGTTATCTGTAGTCTGTCTTTCTAAAAACATGCTTCTGGAGCATTTCTCCCTGGGCCTCCACTGAAAACAGGATCTGTGGAACCTAGTCGGACTTTCCCCGTCAACAAATGTTAAATAAATAAAATAAATAAATAAAATTATAAGGTGAGTTTCCACTTCAGAGGTTATACTTGCAGCCTCCACCAAAAACGTTTATGTAAAACTGCTTAAGAGTGTGCTTATTGAAGTGTTTGCTAATATTTCTGTGTTACAGTTGCATTCAAGGGGAGTGATATAGGGCTAGTCTAGTAGAAGAGGGTTAACTTTGGCCAAACGGATGTAGTTCATGTGTACTCGGTTGTAACGTTCTACAGCATATATTTTTAATATGTTGCCTTGTCAGTGTTAAATGGAATTAAAAATAAATATTCAGGCATCAATTGTGCATGCACTTGTTGTCTGAGGCTGTGTGGAGATTGTTGTTAATGCCACTAAAGAGGTATACAATGAGCAAGTCACATGTATGCCATGTGGGTAGTGTCTTTAGTAATTTAGTTCAGTGGGGAAGGACACTTCCCTCTACATAGTACTGCTAGATTCACCAACCGTAAGGGCACGGGTAAAGAGCAACTGTGAGGGTGATTGTACTATGGCTTAACTATACTCACTTTGCATTTTGCTAGCTGCATTACTGATTGCTAAGTATTCCACCCACAGATAGGTTAAGATCAGTGATTTTGGCAACAACACATCTGTAGGCCACAAATACATAGATCTGTGTACCTGCTTGACACAATGCCACTTAAATGCACAGCATTCTCCTGGGTATGTCTGTTTCTGCAATCATCATCCATGCCTGTGTAGGTATTAGCATTAGCTATCTATGCATTCCAAACCTACTCTATCAAGGCATGCCAGAAGGTCAGCCACTGTCAGTAATCACATGGATGTCAGTTAACAGTGTAGTTTTGATGCAGGTTATTACCTGATGTCATCAGCTGCATGTTTGATCTGCCATGTAGCTTTACCACCTTCTTCCTTTGAGGGCACGGTGTACTATAGGTATATGAAGAATGTTTTTGGATATTCATGTACCTACAATGCAGACTACAGATAAGTATTAGAGGCACCTATTTCCACTACACAGGACAGTAGAAGGCATGAGGATGTGTGTGTATGAAATGTACTGATGTGCTTATCCTCATTTAAGATATTATATCCTTACGCAGCAAGATGCTGGTAAATTGCAAGCTGTGGAAATGTAAGTCGTTGCATGCAGAGAATGAGATTTTGCTGCAATCTTTCAATCTCCAATGTTAGTGGATGATCAGCCAAAATAAACCTGACTAGTGAGACTGTCCATGGTAGGGTCTAGTAAATCATAAAAATGGTGTTGGTGACCAAGGTAGAAATTATGAACAAGTCAAACACTGTACCACTGACAAGTGCTGCCAAGGAGCATGCTGCCCATCTGGCACAGGAGTTTAGGGCAATAGAAGGCAATCTGTCAGGTGAACCACTATTAACAGAGATGAAGTTCCTTTAATCTCTGCAAGGCGGGGGGGGGGGGTTCTGAGTTCTCAAGAGGCCATGACGGAGTCTTGGACATTGGCATGCGGCTATACCAGCATCTGAGAGTTTCTGTCGGAGGCAACCCATTTGTGTATGTCTTTTAATACCTGGGTAACTGCATTCTGGGTAAATGTGTACTGCACTACATATCACATGTACTTTCAATTCTTAACATAGGAGCATAGCACATAAGGCTACAAAACCACCAGTACAAAGTAAGATCACTATTATTACATGCTATCATTATACTAAGTAGTTATGATTCATTTACTGGGATTATAGTAATAGTCATGAGTCTTATTTATTGTGGGTATTCCTCTTTGATGTCTTCACAGCTGACATTTTATCAGGCTACTAAACTGTAGATACACCACTGCCAGATATCAGAGAAGACTCAGACTCTGACAATGATGGCAGCTGACATTTGGCATGACTAGGGGTCATGGTGCCAATGCTGAATATAGGTAATGTGCAGTCCAGATGCCCACTCCAGTTACTGGACATGACATGTGTGCCTGTGGAACCTATCCTAGAGACACAGGAAGACACTGAATGACATGGAGTCACAAACAGGTCTACCCAGGAAGAGATGTCTCCCTCTGTGGTGCAATTCATCTTGGTTGCCACAAGTTGCAGTGATCATGAGGAAAACAGTGGTGGATGTTTTGCCAGTGGCCATAGGTGCTAAAGGTACTGACTATTGCCTGGGCTAGCTGTATCTATGACCATGAATGTGCAGGACTATCATAGACAGAGTGGTTAACAATACTTCAGTCATTTCTCAAATGGTACATGTTATACAGAGTGTGCATTATGACCCGAGGGAGTGCATGTTCCATATGTGTGACATGATAGATGTGTTAGTTAGCTTGCATAACACAGGTCTTTCAGCATACTTTCTGCTGTCTCTCCACTTCTGAATTGAGTTGAGAGCCTCCATGGAAGGGGAAAGCCAAGGCAGGCAAAAGTAGTGCTACCACTTGCATTCCAGGAACCAGTAATGTGGTGTGTAGGGTAAGACAATGACATCCACATGGGTGTGGAATTCATGCTGCAGAGATGCACAATATAATACATAACTTGCATTTACATAGCACACCTTCCTGCAGTCATGGGCTGGATAATGTATGTGATCCTCCAAGGAGAGGGCTGTTCTGTGAATGGAGGCATGCATGGACTGTACTCATATCACCTGCATTTGTCTTGGACCTGTCAATAAGAGCTCACCACAGTGCTGCAACATCTGTTGAGGCTGTGCCCTTGCACACACACACACACACACACACACACACACACACACACACACACACACACACACACACACACATATGTCTACAAAACCCAGACTCACATGCATGCAGAGCAATGGTGACAGTGACCCCTCTCTGCACATTAAATCATAGGCCCAACCCTCCTCCATATCTGACATACACAGCACTAAGTTAATTTCATTCATAATACTATGTACACATTTTCATATGGATGAAATTTGATGCTATGTGTCCCTCCTTAGTTGTGCAAGTGGCAATAACAGTGCCCTTACCACTGTATTTGCATAATGTATGTCTGATGCAGTGTGTGACCAGGCTGTGTATGGATGTAGGTTTGCATGCATCACTTTCTGGTCCACAGTTATGAACCAGCTTCTGCCTGTTAGTCAGTACTATGGCATAGTGCATTTGGCTTCGTCTGATGCAGTTCTCCCCTGCTACCAACCCCTCAACTAGCTCCTCATTGGGGCAACCCCTCCACTGCCTGGTGTGTTCTACCTGAATGTGCAGTCCCTGCTGTAATGGTTTTCCTAAAAGAAAACTGTGTTATGTAACATGCAACATACTGAAAATATCTTACTACATGTACTGGGGGCATATTACAAGGCACCACAAGTGAAAGCAGTCCTTCAGCAGGCCAGACAAATGCTTGCTGATGATCTGGGTTTGTGAGAAGGTATTGCTGTAACCACCATCTGCCATGGCCTGATAATTTTTGATAGGTATTATTAACCACGGCTCCTGGGCATATCTAACATTGTCAATAAATTACCTCTGGGGAAATTCACTCTGCACAAACCACTGATATAAGCTACAGTGGTGGAGTCATTAGTACTGTCTTGGTGGCCATCAAACACAACCTTGTGCAATACAGACCACTTGACAGTTAATGGAGTGGTAACCTTTGTATTTAAAGTACCTTCTTCTGTGTTCACCAGGTGGTTCCTTTATTTCAATGTTAGTGCGGTCCACAATATAACAGTGGACTAGAAAATAGTAAGAGGTTATCAGAAAGGATAACAAAGGATGATGTAAAAAAGTCTGTAGCCAGCAAATAGGTAGGGGATGTATCAGTTGCTACAAGTTAAAATTAAGAAGACTGAATTTCTATTTGATTTACTTTTAATTATATTATTGGATGGTTTATTATTCTCGGTATCTGTAGAAATGGTGTACCTCATGTAAGAGAAACAGGGTAGATTATGTCTCAACCACAGTATTAGTAGGCTTAGAGTTTATAAACAGAATTGTGTGTCTTGTAGTATATATCATGAGCATTCAGAATAAACATGACTGGTATGTTATATATTCCAATATCAAAATAAGATCTACAGAAGAAAGAGTATCCACACAACAACTAATCACATAAGGCATGATATACATAACATATGGGATACAGTATGACAGACTGTGCACCCCCACATGTATGGTAGCTGGATTGCTCAGAAGAGTTATGGAAAGTGAATCAGAAGAGAAGTGTGTGTATGTACTCACATGCATACACACACACACACACACACACACACACACACACACACACACACACACACACACACACACACACACACACACACACGCACACACACGCGCACACACACACACACACACACACACAAAATCATACCTCCATCTGTACCATCCACGCACACTATCACATGTGCAGGTACAGTAACACACAAACCTGTAACATCTTTAGTGTGTGGGAGAGAGGAGAGTTATCACTCTGCAGTGTGCTGTTCTGTGTTGTAACTTGTATACCACTGACCTGCATGCTGGATCCCTTTAATGTTGGTATAGACCTCATAATTCATAAATTATTAGTGAGGCAAGAATTTTAATACCTGTCCATGCCTACCAGGAATGATATTTAAATTATTATGGCTTTGTTTGCTGGGATTGCCATTACAATAAAGGTATGCCACTGAGTCCTGGAAACCTGTTTTTCTAATTCTCAGCCCACAGTCAAGAATAGAGCAGTTGTGCTCAGTCACCAGTGACAATAGGGTGTGGTACAATGTAATTTTTTTTTTATTGTGCTGCTGACTTATAGATACAGTAGCTTTGTATACAAATGCAACTGTATGTACATGTGTTAGTACCCCACCTGTACAAAGTAATCTTAGCAATTATGTGTGCATATGTGCAGGTAGGGTTTTGCATGTTTGCACTTTGCGTTGTATCTTGCATTTTGTGTGTGTTTATGCTGTTATAATGGCAGTGTCAGTGTATTTTATAATGCGCTGTGTGGGGGACATTAGGCATATAGGTCCATTGGTAGTTGACTGTCATTACTTTGTTTTCCATTGTCAGATGCTATTCAAGTCATGTGCAAATTGCACTAGCAGCACCATTCCCGATGAAGAGCTTGTAGTTACCCAGTCTCATGTTGTGAGAGTTTATGTCTAAGCATTCACTTGCTATATCAATGGTTCCACTGAGGTAGCTGAAGCAAGAACTCAGACTTCCAGATTTTCAGTCCTATGGAACACTAGAAGAAAGAGACTGAAGCAAACTGTATGACTTATTGTGTGTAATATATCAATGGAAAATAACAGGGGATTTTAAGTGAGAAAGGTAAGTAAAATATATAGAAATATGTCACTTCTGCATTGTCACTATAAAATAAGTCACATTTCAACAGTTATTCTTCCTGTGGTACAAGGTTTGATTCCCTCAGCCTCCATTTAAAATCTGTATGACCTTGAGCATGTCTCTTAATCAGGCTCAGGGGCAATTTGGAAATAAGTCTCCTGGACTGCATGCCTAGTTACTAGCTGTGAATCTGTGAACTTAATCATATAAAATCTGACTTGAAAAAACACATATAAAAAAACTTTCTTCAGGGGACAAGACCCACTGTACCTATAGTTTGCTGGGATTCATCATCCCACCCTTTTACGTAAATATACTAATTCCACAGTTCCACATATTGGCAAAAAGTGAACCCTCGTAACAGTGCACAACAGTCTTGTTTGGTAAGACCACTATTAATAATATAAGCCAGTGACATTTTGAGTAACCTCCCTAAAAAATGCGATCGAAATATTATTACAAATGCATTCCATAACCATGTATAAGAGTACCAAATGTGTCTGGTAGAACAGGAAAATTTCAAGGAGTTTGAGACATATACCTATGACCTTGGTGGATGTCATTCTAGCTGAGATAGACTGAGCACATCGTGAAAAGAGGTTGCATAAATGTAGTTTCAGATGGTTAAAGGAGGTGAAGTGTAAACCTTGCGCAGGTAGCAGTTAGCAGTATAAAAGTGGGGTCTAGCTGCAGTGACAGAGGTGTAAGAATGTAAATCCAAAAAACCTAATCCTCTATTACCAAGAATAATGAACAAAAATCTGTCAACCTAAGGCAGGATCACAAGATATTGATTTCAAGATCCGGGGGGGGGGGGTGAGAACTAGTAGGAGGAATGTACAGTGTGAGCAAGATTAACAATGAAAAGACTAAAGCACTCAGCTGTTTATTAAAAAGTTAGACAATAATGGAGCAATTCTATTAAAAGTATTTCTGAAGTCAGATTATTTTATTATCGTTAGACTTTTTAAGCATGTTATGATTGTGTAAAAAAAGCATAACCAATGTTAGGAAACTTAGCTGAGGCCCATTGTGTGGGGTTGTTTGTAGTGCGAGAATGCAGATGATCTAGATTAGGTCATAGTGTACCTTGAAATAAAGTGATGAATGGATTTTTGCTTAATGAATTTAAACAAAGATTGCACTTTGTACTACCTCACTGTCTGTCAGAATTTTTTGTTCAGGTTATGGCATAACCATATATGGATATACTCTTGATACATTAAGCAAGGGATACTATCTTAAAGTGAAAAGGAAGGAATGCATTCATGTTCTGTACTTCTCTCTAGTTTAGTACCTTCTGAAATAAAGATGCTGTGTTAATATATTTGTTAAGAGTTTAGAAGTTGCTAAAACACTGATTGATTAAAAGATGCACGGTAGAACTTCAAAGAAAGATGGATACATTTGCCTGATATATGTATGCGGTACACTTTGTGAAGAGTTTGCTAAAACATTGTATAACTAGAAGGAAGCACAATGATTTATTTAAGGACACAAAAGAGAGAAATCCAAGGAAACTGGCCAAAAGTTTCTTTGGATGTTGTGAAAGGTCTGTAAAAGGTCAATGGGATTTATTGGTCTAGGACAACGTTTTAATGTTTTTTTTTTTCATTTGTTTCTTAGAGCACTCTACATAAAGCATAGCTGCAATAGCCAAAATGGATGGATGTGATTTAGTTATGACAGCCATAATGCCATTTACAGTTAGTAATATGTACCTAATATTATTTGCATAAATAATTTGCATGAATTAGGGTACTTACAGGATTTAAGACGGCAGAAGCACTTATAAGCTTTAATCACATCTGAAATGTCTGACATGACTTGATAGTAGCTTTTCATGGTATGTTACGTTATAAGAATCATATGTAGATTATTGAGACATGGTTACTATTTTACTTTTTTCTTCTTCTATTATAGAAACTAGAAACATAGACAGCACAAAATGTGTTGATAAAATGTCTGATTTAATTTTGGAAAGACTAGAAATTATGCTTGCTAGTGGATGCAGAGGTCTGATGGTTACAGGAAGCCTGGCATTGTTCCAAAAACAACAAAAGGAAAAGAAGGCAACAGCCTAAAAAACAACGCCTTGGCTTGTGATTTTACAAATCCCAATGAGAAACAATATCAGAAGGCTTACTTTTAAGATTTCTGCTATTTTTAAGCTTGTGGTCACCTAGAGTAAGATCAAAGCATACATTTTCCATTGGAACAGCCATTTAACATCTTATGATTTGTTAAAATTTGAAAGTTGACTTATTTAGACAGCCTCTGCTTCTTGAAATTTACCAGTAGGAATAGCAAGATGATTATTGCTGTCATGTACAGAACTGGGAATTTGGCATGGCTCTTGCCTCTGAGTCAGGAAATGTGAAATCTCCATGACTTACTCTGGTTGAGCAGTACTGAGTATCACTGAATACTACTGAGGGAACAAATAGCCACAACAGTATGTCCCAGACAAGGTGGGCCATACAGGATGCATAACACTACCCTCTCATGCAGTAAGCCATCAGGGAAATGGAACACACACTTTCTGTTGGTGTGACTGTTAAAAAAGTGTACTGGAGGTGCAACGTGCCCTACAGTGAGAATGAGGAAGTCACATTGAGAACCATAGGCATAGCCTATGGGGCTGTCATGTCCCAATGAAACAAGCCAGTAGTGGTGATCAAGGGGTTTAGATATCTAGTGCATTGTAAAACTGGCTGAGGCAGCCTTGACATGACTTACGTACACAGCCTAGCCTGAATTCCAGCTTAAGGTAAGAGATGTTCCGGTGTTTGCAATCTGCCACCAGGTGAACCATCAGATACCTTTTCTCTGCAGCAGGAGGGATATTACAGAAAGACTATGTCATTCTTTGTCGTGGTTGTAGGGTAATTGCATCTATGAATGGTAATGACTTTCTGGTACCCATGAATTCAATCCCACAGGCTGCCCTCTTCTTTTCTTCCCACCTTCTGGTCCATTATAGAACTGGCCAAGGAAGCCTTGCCATGAATGAAGAACAATGTGAAGGGGTGGCACCACCATTTTTGAGTTCTTCATGGGTCAAAGCCAGTGGGCTTGCATGAGATTATTTACATTGTGTGCCATGAACAGAATCACAGCCATTATCCGTGGCTTGCTCAGAACTACACTGCGTGCAAAACGAGATTGTCAGAATCGAACTCCTGTCAAATAAGAGCACCTTCACACTGATAAAATTGCATTTGCTAAGCATTTTTCCATATGTGTGTGTCACATAAAATTGTCTACAGTTTTTATCAGGTAAATTCCAAGTATTTTTGGTGCTGACCTTATGTGTAATATATATTCTCACTCTATGACATTTGCACTTGAGTAGAAAGGTAAAATACTTGTCCTAATTTTAAACATCAATAATTCTGGATTACTCTATTCTTGCTACACCAGAGGGCAATAGTAATGGCTTTCATGAGCATTTTATTGAATTTCTAATACCACATTATTGTGTCATGTTCCAGAGCAGAAATGTTGCTTATACACCATATAGTCAATTTGCTGAATCGGTTTTACACCAGCCTTACAAATAAATAATTAAAATGTTTCTACAGACAAAATGCTTAAAGTTGGCAGTATTGTTTAGATCTTGATGCTTGCAGGTCTGGCTGAAGAAAAAACAGAAATGCAACTTCTAATGTTCCATTGCCTAATCAAAACAAACTGAACATCTTTTAGCAACAGTAAACCATAATTAAGACTGAAAACAAGGCCCAGAGATGAAGCTTTCTTTCTAGTACTAAAAATAAGTGACAGTGGAACACTACGTTTATTACAAGATTTGCCAATGCCTAACAGATTCTGTTGCTTTGACTGCATGCTCTTTTAGTCCAAGTCTATAGCATATCCTCTTTAAAACCTAGATTTGAATAGCTATAGTCAAAATGAAAAAAAGCATTGGCGGGATAGTTTCATACTGCTTGGTGAATTTTTCATGGAAACAGTTTGTAGCTAATCCCAATGGAGCAGTGCATTGAAGGATTATTGTGAAGCATTATTAAAGCATGGTACAGCATATTCTGTGAGCTATCATGTATTTCACTGTGCTTTAGAACTATGTGTTCTTGTATTTGTACTACTACAGAAGACCAGAATACATACTTTCTGGTTTCCTTGGTAGAATCAAGGAACATTTAACTAAATCTCATGCCGATCCTGTTAAATAAAATAATAACGTGGAAACATCTGTGGTTTGCAATGACAGGCTGTCATAATACCACTTCAGTTCAAAGCCAAACATGTTTAGAACTAGCAGTCTGAACAGCAGTCTGCATAAACTTGTGAAGACAGTCATAATGGAATTTTTCAATAATGGCTTGGGGGGGCTAACTTCTCTCTGATATGGAGCAGTATGGATCTGTTAAGGGGGAATTTTGCAGTATTCTGTGAATTGAAAGCAGCAGCAGTGGATGAAATACTAACACTGCATGATGCTTAATATGGCCTTGCTAAGACCATGATAGGAAAACCTTGTAAAAGAATGAGACAAACTGAGTGCGTTGAATGTTAATACTTCTGCAGTTTGTTGTGCATAGCACTGCATAATCAATAGTATGCAACAAGTGCTAGATGGGGGAGGAGTGACCCACGAAATTGGCAACACCTTTTGGAGAGCAGGTTATCACCTGCAGAAAAGGGCCCTGTAGGCTCATGCAGAGTCAAGTCAGTTGGCACCTATGGGGATGTTATAGGAGAGACGGAACTGTGACATCCACAGGACCAGTACACTGGCCATTCTTTAATGACTCACTCTTCCCTCCAGGGGAACAAATGGGATAATCAGGAACTCAAACAGGGAAAAAATGGGAGTCCTGACTTTTGCCACTGGGGAAAACAAATGTGCACGTAAGATCCAGACACATGAGCCACTGGGCAAGAACCCAGGAAAGGATTACAACAAATGCCAAAGCTACTGAAGACAGTCTACAACAAACACTTAAGTTGATACTCACATACTAGGCCATCAGCCTAGTAGGAAACTATCAACTTGTTCACTGCAATTCTCACTACTTGCTTTCTCTGTCCATAAGGGTCTATAAAGCCAGACCAGAGGTGAAATAATGGATCCTCATGTACTCATCCAGGCTGGATTTCAAACGAGTTATCAAGTTTCATTTTTTTTAATCTGGAAAGAGGAATGATTTCACTGGATTTTGGGAAGGTATCTATCATGCTAATAAGTTATATTCATATTTCAATGTCAGTTTAGATCCCCTAGAGTGAGTATTGGTGGTACTACCTGTTTTATAAACATGTGAAAGGTTAAGCAAGACAATGTCATTTGCAACTTAGAGCTTTTAGATTGTCTGTGTCAGAAGGGTAGCTGGCTCAACCAGCACCCTGTAGTGGTCCCATGAACTAGCACCCCACCCCTTTACTTCAAGCAAAAAAATGTCTGGTTGCCAGAGGTATGGCATGCTCCCCTTCCTCCTACAGTCATTCAGGTCCAGTTTTTGTGACCTGCTCCTTACCCTCTATTCTCACACTTTAGTTAAAAAGAAAGAATAATTTCTTCTTTTAGACTGTAGCAAACTGCTTACTACAGTTCATACCTACCTGCACAGGGCATTACAGTGCTCAGTGTCTAGTTTAAAAAAGACACAAAACACAAAACAAATCTTTTCTCTTTACTACAGTTTATACCCTACACAGAGTACTACAGCAGCCAGGATTCAATTAGAAAAATACATATTTTCTTTTACTGTTAAACTATAGCAAACTGCTTGCTACAATGTGGTTGCTAAAAATTAGACCACCCATAGAGTGCTACAACACTCAAGTTTGACTGCAAATGCTATAATGCCTTTTAAAAAACTGTATTGCACTAATGCACAAAAGAGTGATAGGGATGCTAGACAGTCGATTGCATCTTCTAACACTTTGTGGATGGGCAGTTTCCCCTCAAGCCCTGTCCTGGTTATGCTGCTGCTTGTTGTATCTTCTGAAGCTTATAACCAAGATTTTCTCTGAGGAAGTATTAATCTTTTTTTTTTTTTTTTTTTTTTACTTGGGGAAATATGCCTGGATAGATACACAACAAAGGAGTTATTATGTTTTATTATGAGCCAGATAAGGGAGGAAAACAGAGGGAGAATAACTTCCTTAGATCTGGAAGACATGTCTTTAGTTATTAATTGTGCTAGGTAGAAGGATTTTCTAAAGACAGTAGATATGTGGTGGTGAAAGGAGAGTTAATTGCCCATGAATGCACCTAAATCTCTTATGACTGCATTTATTTTAGGGGGCATCATTTATGATATAGGTGCTAGTGTGCTTACCAAAGAAATCAGTACTGCTTTTCTTTGCACTGAGCATAAAACCATGTTCCTGACATCAGAAGTCCATGCAAATTAGGCCCTATTTGAAGACATGGATCTTGTCTATTGAGCTGATGACAGTTTTGAGCAGAATACCTAGCTGTTCTGGTGCCCAAGGCCTTTTCCCGGTCTGTCCCACCCTCCCCTTAAAAACCTTAAGCTCTTCTGACTTGCAGAGGAGCCATTGCTACAGTTTATACATGGTGAATGGAGAAGCAATTAAGTTTATCAGAGATGCTGCAGTTTATGCCACAAAGAGACTGCTAAGCTCTTCAGTTCTGACCACAAATGCAAGGCACAGGCATTGTCACTGTACACTTACTAGTATGGAAGTGTGTGTGTGTGTGTGTGTGTGTGTGTGTGTGTGTGTGTGTGTGTGTGTGTGTGTGTGTGTGTGTGTGTGTGTGTGTAACAGGGGCAGACAGTCCATTTTTCTCTGCAGTCTAGCTGTTCTACAGGCATAATCAAAAGTGATTCAAGCACATTTATGACTCATCACTCATGCCTGGGGAGCTTGCTTATGAATATGTTAACTTCATGGGCTCTGCTAGATATTACCTGCAGATTACTGACTGTGAGGATAATAGAGGGCAACTACTTAAGTGATCTTTGTGGTTGCATCGTAAAGATTGTGTGTAGGGTTACCACCTGTCCCACTTTGCAAAGGACAGTCCCTCTTTGGGCAGTCGTGTCCTGACCAAAAATAGTAAAAATGCCAAATTTCCTGAGATTGTAGGACATAATTATGTCCCATATTTAATGTAATAGTTGCATAAAATAGTTATTTCTGTATCTAAAATACTTACATGTTACAAGAAACAGGATAAGCAACTAAACTGCTACAAGAATATGCTTTTATTTAGGCAAAAATGTAAAATTCTATCCTTTGTACTGACTGTGGGTTTGTGTCATCCTGTAAAATCTGATGTGTGTTCCGAAAATGTCCCACTATGGCCATTTGAAAAGGTGGCAACCCTAGTAACTTGTGTGCAGTGTACAATCAGAACCTATGTATTTCTCAGAGTTAATTTTCCTTTGTTTTCAGTGGCTGGATGTGTTGATGCACTGGTGTTTTTGGTCAAGTGTGTATTGCTGATCAATACATTGGCTTACTATTCTGATGAGGACTGTTTATTTGATTCAGCAATCTACTGTTGTGCCCCTAAGGATTCCCGAGAGAATAGATTGCATCAAATTCTTTGTTGTATACATTGCAAATCATGCAGGATGGTGGCTACCCTTGCATGAGAAGTAATTGCCCACAGTGAACTGCATATGGCAAAGAATTTTTTTTATTCTGTGCACCAAGCCTATGGATTGCAGGCCACATTTGCAAATACCGCTATATGTGGGTACATAGAACTATGTATATAATGAATCCATGCATACATGTACAGTTCAACAAACTTTGCAACTGCATTAGTTTTAATTTAACAGTTCTCAGCAGAAGAGGAACACTAAGTTCATACCAGTGTATGTCATTTATAGTTCAGCTTCTATCATTAAAAACAAAGAAAGGTGATACAAGAGTTTGAAATCCTGGTACTGCATCCCTTTTGCTTCATCTGCTCACTTCAAAAAGACACAACTACGTGTAATGCAATGCAGTGAAAGACAGACAATGCAGTCATCAAGTTATCTTGTTAAACTTCACTTCTGAATGCCAAAATGACAAACAGTTTGTGTACTGGAATATGGAAAATAATATAATGTTAAAAAAAACAGCAGATTATGATCACTTAAATGTTTTGGGGCTCCACTCTCATCATTTGTAATGAGAAGTTATTAGAAGTCTAAGAGCAGTTTACATAGGCTGGCACGATCTTATTATCTGTTAGTAATTTAAAGAAACATCAGCTATATTACTGTATTGGTATTTCAAGTACGTTGCCAAACTGAAAGAGACATTTTAAGGGTGTCTACAGGCTGCTAATTCAGTAGTCCTCGTTTGATTTAGCTTTTTATATAATTTAAAGTTTTACATTTTTTAAACCAGTTTGTAAACTGGTCCACAAGCTCTTTTCAGCCATTGGTTAGGCCTGAGGCAGTACAAGCATACAGGCTGGGATGTAATGGAGTTCTGCTTTGCGGCTGTGCATTGCAAATTATCAGTCATCCCCTAGTCTGACCTAGCCTGTATTAGATATGTGTCAGCACTTGCATAGCACTGGTAGGCTGAAAAAAGGAATGCATAGTAAATGTGTGGAGTTATGTTATGGGAACAAGTGATATTAGGCAGGATTAATACAGGAGTCTCACTAACAAGGGACACATGACTGGAATTTTTAATGTCACAGGATATGTAGACAAGTGTGTCTAAATGTACTCAAGATTATACAAGCTCAGGTACACAAACAGTAACATCCTTAATGCTACATGCACAGTGGCAGAGAGGTCAAGGGGTTCCAGCACATCAAAGTGTGAACCCAGTTCATGATATCAGTGGGGATGAAATGGGACCACAACAAAGTCAGAAAAGAGAGAGTAGCAAACAGAGGAAAACACAGAATGCTACCATAAGGAATGACTGATAGGTAGAAGTAGCATTTCTAACAGAGCTGGGTCAGACATGGCTTTGTAAGTCAAGCAGAGATCACCTCTAAGTAGGCGATATGAGACAGAGAATAGCTAGAGTCATTTGAGTCTTGCCGTGTAGGACATGTGTTTAATGCCTTTGATCCTCTTTGTGAGGTACTTCTGTGGCATCTCCAGCTGTTGCAGGTGTCTAGTGAGCTACATGCCAAATGGGGCATTATACTCGATGATTGGTCTAATGAGGGAAGAGTAGAGAGAGACAATGACCTCTTTCTTCCTGGATGCAAAACCCTTGGTAATGAGATGTGCCACATAGAAGGACTTTCTGACCACAGTGGCAATATGGTGGTCGAAGGAGAGATTGCTGTAACCCTGTGTCCCCAGATCTCTTATAACGCCTTCAATGTTCACTGGGCTCCAATCAATGTGGTAATTAGTGAGAACTGAATTTTTATCCAAGGGGGTGACAATGCATTTTTTGGCATTAAGCTTAAGGCCATGGTTTTGACATCTGTCAGTTGTCTCAGTGAAGCCTTTCTATAGGATGTCTGCATCACTTGGGGAGTTAATAATGGTTCCCAACTTGCAGTTGTCTGTGATCTTGGTCTGCCAGAGTTCTTTTGTGTTAGCCTGGACTTCTGAGAAGTAGATGCCAAACAGGAGAGGACCCAGGACTGATCCCTGTGGGACTCCACTCATGACTGCTCGGCAGTCTGACTTGAATTCCACTACTTTCACACTGTGTTTTATCTGTGAGCCAATTTGCAACCCACCTAGTGATATAGGAGTTAATGACTAGTTTGGTGTGTTTATCAATAATTCCAGAGTGAGGAATGGTATCAAAGGCCTTGGCCAGATCAAGGTAGTCTATATACACTGCCTTACCTTCATCCACAGCCCTGGTGACTGACTCAAAGAAGTCAACCAGGTAGAGCAGGCATGATTTCCCTTTCACAAAGCCAAATTGCACGGGGTCTAGAATTTGGAGATTTCCTATATCTTTGTTAATCAGGTCCATGATGATGTGCTCCACAGTTTTACATATCAGACTTGTCAGGCTAATGGGGCAATAATTCCCAGGGTCTGTAGTTGCTCCCCCTTTATGGAAAGGGATAACTGTAGCAGTGCACCATTTGGTAGGGACAGAGCATGAGGTGAGGCTGTGACTGAACAGGGCACACAGATGTGGCATCAGTTCACTTTGCAGTTCATGTAGAACACAGCCAGGGATATTATCAGGTCCCATGGAAGCTGTATTGTTGGCCTTGGACATTGCAGCTTTAACCTGTGCTGCAGTAATGCTGGGTGCCTGGCATTCTTCTAGTATTGTGATCGGTCCTTTGGGGGGGGGGGGGTAAAGTTGACACTGAATCTGTCGGCCAGTATACTGGCAATATCTGTTGGCTGAGTATAGGAGATACCATTGTGCAGTATCTATACCATTGTGCAGTATCTCACAGCCAATCTTGGTAGTGACATGGAAGTTCTTGATATAGCTATAAAAGGCTTTGTGATTGTTTTTAGTGTCTGCCACAATTCTTCCTTCATAGCTGGCTTTAGAGGATTTGATGAGGGCTCTCAACTTTTTGTTGAGGCTAATAAGGAAGTTTTTCCAGTCTTTTCCTGCAACAGTTTCTTCCTTCTGTTGTAGCATTTATTAATGGCAGGGGGCTACCAGACTGGCTTCCTTTTTTGGAGGAGAGCATCTTGGTTCTATTGGGTATGGCTAGTTCCTTGCATTTGTGTACATGTTCATACAGTGCATTGGTGTATGATTCGGCAGTCATGCAGCTATTTTCCATTGGCGTGGGTGCTGTGAAGTTAGCCACCTCTGTTTTTGGGAGTCCAAAGTCAGCTTTGGAGACATTTTTCAAGGTGGTTACCTTTGGGGGGATGTGAATTTTCATGGTGATTAGTTTATGGTCAGATCTGACCAGGGAGGGATTGACTATTGGTGTAGAGCAATGGTCACCCATGTTAATAATAACCAAGTCAAGGATGATGCTTCCTCTAGTGGGGGTCAGAATAAGCTTGTCCAGGCCATTGGAATTGATGAATTCCAGGAAGCGTAGGGCCAGTGTATTGGTGCTTGAGTAGTTTTCACAGTTGATGGAGGGGTATTTGAAGTCGCCTAGTAAGAGAGTGTTGGGTTGGACCCTGATCGATTCCAGGGTGCTAAAGAACATGAAGTGAGAGTCTAGGGACATGGTTGGGGATGTATAGCAGGCTATGACCTGGATCACCATCTTACCCAATGTTAGTTGTACCTGAAATACCTTATATGCATTATGCTCAGCTACTTGTTTGGAGGTGAGCATATCCTTTCTGAATATGGAGCACCACCACCTTTGGAGCTTTGGTCCATGTTTCAGGGCCGAAAGGTGTGGAATGAGTTATATCCTGGTAGTGCAGGGGTGCTTTCTGCTGTTTTAAACCAGGTCTCGATTACAGAACAAATGTCGATGTTCTCCATTTTGAGGAGTGCTTCGAGCAATTGCATCTTGAGATTTAGACATCTAGCATTGAGCAGCATGACTCCCAGTTTGAATTTATTTATAGTTGTTACAGTGGTAATTTGGTCTTTGGAACACCACCTAAAAAAGACACTATGGGGTGGCAAGAGCCTTAGCCAGTACCAGGAAGCCCAGGGGTCACCGATGCAGGCCATCTCTGGCAAAGCATCGAGGTCTGTCAATCATGTCATCCCAAGCAGACAGATACTGGATCCCCTTAGAATGACACCAGAAACTTAGCCAATTGTTGAAGTCAATCATTTTTTGTTTGTACTGCTGTATCATTCTATGTGATGGTAGGATACTGCTCAGGACTAGTGTCATACCTGCCTGGGCCACATAATCGGAGAGCTCTACCATGTCTCTTTTCATGTTGTCCAGGGAGGTGCATCTCAGGTCATTCACACCCCCATGGACAATGACAGAGTCATACTTGTACTTGTTGTGGAGTGACCTGAGTGTGTGTGTTATGTGTCAGATTCTGGCACCCGATAGACAGTTGACTGTCACCTTCTCCTTATTCAACCTACTGAGTGGGACATCTGTGTGCCTCACTATTGAGTCACCTATGATTAGTGTATTGGGCAAGGTGTTTAGCCTTAGGGGCTTAGGTTGAGGGGCACACTGTGGAGGTGAACTATGTGTCCTGTGGTTTGTGCTGTGTTGGGTGGTTAAGTGCATTTCTGTCTTAGAGGTCTCCGCTGTTAGGGTAAATTTCTATTGAGAGCCTCTACGAAGGTGGGTGTGTGTGGTCTGTGTATTTATATGAGAGCTGTGATAGTGGGTGTACTGGAGAGCTATGTGTTCCATGTGATGTGGTGCAGGTGTTGACCTTCTCCTCTTGACTAGCTAGTCTGTTCTTGGCAGGAGAGTGCTTAGCTTCCAATCTGATGATATAAGTGCATCTCTCACAAGTCTGAGTGTTGGGAGGTAAGAGGAGATGGTTGTCTATGTACATGAGGCAGGTGCTGCACTGCCTCAGAATGTCCAAGTGCACCAGGTTAATAGGAGAATGCACAGGGATCTGTGCTTTAACCATGCAAGGAGGGCTGGTCATACTGGAGCTATTTCCGTGAAGAATGACTAGTGCTGATGGCACTTAGGTGTGCTACAATAATTGCTACAAAAGCCTGTTGAAGTGCAAAGTGATTAGGCTATTTGAAGTGCAAGAGAGAAAGAACTAGCAAGATCTAAGGGAAAAACTGAAGAGCAGACTTTCTATCACCAGTAATAGTTTGCCTTAGCTCGGCGCGGCCGTGCGGAGCTTAAACAAGTGCAAACCCATGCAAACAGAGGATTTTAATCCAGAAAGTTGAAAGGGATGGAAAAACTGCCCAAACAGCCAATAAACTACAATTTCTGGGCCAGAAACCACTCCTCTTGTGGTAGATAAGCTACCTAGTACTTACCACTTCCACTGATAAGCAAGAAGGCTTCCCTCCAACACAGAAAGGCTTGGGGGGCCCAGAAGCTTACAAACAGTTCTGGATACAGCAAATCTATATCTGTACTAGGCTAGTTACAGAAAAGGAGGGAAACAAATGCAAACATGGGCTTTTAAACCAGAAAGTTGAACAGTATGGAAAAACTGCCCAAACAGCCAGTAAACTACAACTTCTGGGCCAGAAATCACTCCTCTCATGGTAGATAGGCTTCCTAGTGCTTACCACTCCCACTGATAAGCTAGAAGGCTTCCCTCCAACACAGAAAGGTTTAGGGGGCTCAGTGTTACAGGAAAGGTGGGAGACAAGTGCAAATGCAGGCTTTTAAACCAAAAAGTTGAAAGGGATGGAAAAACTGCCTAAACAGCCAATAAACTACAATTTCTGGGCCAGAAACCACTCATCATGTGGTAGATAGGCTACCTAGTGCTTACCACTCCCACTGATAAGCTAGAAGGCTTCCTTCCAACACAGAAAGGCTGGGGGGGGGGGGCTCAGAAGCGTACAAACAGTCCTGGATATAGAAAATATGTATCTGGACTAGACTAGTTACAGGAAAGGCAGGAAACAAACTTAGAACTTTTTTTTTACAGAAAAGCAGCTAAAACAGCAGTAAAAACAATTCAAATGCAGTGCAAGCTACCACACTTGAGTGTGTAGCAATATTAAAGCAAATACAGTTTAAATAAACGTAATTAAATAAAAAAATGACTACAAGTGCAGAATTCAGTAAATTAATAAAAAAAAAATGGATGCACTTAGAGTAGCAGCAAACAATGCCAGCAAATATATAAATAATTCTGTCAAGCAAAAATTAAACCAGTGCAGAACTCTGAAATGTTAAAAAGTGCCAAAATATATACTTATCAGCTCTATACTTCCAGATTGTTTGAGAAGCACATTCAGTCAGAACACAAGGAGATTCTAGTAGTGGTAGATTGTAGCAAAGTGTTTTTTTTTGTAAAGTGGAAAGGGAGAAAAGAGGAACAGAAGATACTTCAAGGTTAAGAAACTAAGTGGGTTGACCTTCTCAAATGTTCTCTCTGTATTAGGTAGAATGAGCTAATGACACTAGACTGGGAGGAGTGTCCCAGATCAAATTTACAGTAGGAGCGGGCCCCTACTGTAAATTAATTAATATAGGGCTAATATAATATTATAATGCTTGCACAATCGACAATGCAACAGTCTTGCCACATTATTATGCCTTTCAGTACACAGTGCTTCTGCCATTAGTTTATCACAACCAGCAATAAGATGTGTGACTGTTTCCAATTCTGTTAAACAAAACCTACATTTATCTGTTTCTCCCACATGTTCAAATGCCAATATTAACCTTTCATCATTTGGTTTAAATTGCCACTCCTTAACCATTCCTGCGTTCAATCCTGATCAACATGTGTGACTGTTCCAAGAGTTTTTTATACTTGCAACTATATTTATATATTTTCCACATTACTTGCCTTCTCATCTGATCCTTTACCTTATATTCTTTTTTTTGGTTTTTGGCACATCAATTGCTGCCTGATTGTTATCTACTTCTGGTTTGATTTCCATTCCAGCTTGACGCCAATATGCTTCTGCTAAGCTAAGCAGAGAGGTTATCTTAGATGTATTTTCCTTATGTTTCAAAACTTTCACTACATTTGGGTCTTATGAGGTCAACAGATATGTGTGCAGTCCCACAGTTGCAGATCTATACATGAATCAATTTTAAGGAGGCCCATACCTGCTTCAGAAAGGGGAATATATAATCTTGGTATACACTGATTTTTATAAATCATTTGATGAGCATGAAGCATTCTTCTTGTTTTCCTGTCCAGCCTATCCAATGCCTTTTGGGGCCAGTCAGTCATTATAAAACTGGAAGTTAGGACAGGAAGAGCAAACTCTTTTATAGCCTGGACTTTGTTCCTAGATATCAGTGCTGTTTTCAGTGTTAATTTAAGTCTTCTAAAATATTCCTTACTAAGTTTTATTCACATTTGATCATGTTTTATTGTCGATCCTTCATCACATCCCAAATATTTATACACTCCCTCTTGTTCAAGTTTTTTTATATCACATTCTTGTCCCAAACTGATGTTTTCTTCATGCTGCAGCTTTCCTGCTTTAAAGGTCACTTTTGTACATTTATCAAGACCAAATGGCATTCTTATATCACCTGAAAAAGTTTTGACCACTTCTAATTGTGTTTTCCATTCCTCATGTAATAAACTATAGTGTTTAAAATTATCTACAAAAGGAAGATGAGAAATAGGTTCATAGGCTGGTACTAGGCTATTGGCCCTAGGGCCTATAAAAGCCTAGCCAAAAAGGTACCCTGGCTTTCACCATCAAAGAAAATTATTTTCCTGTGCCCCTGTCAACCAGAGCCACCGAGGTCATCCCCAGGGTGAATTTCCTATTTCCCATCCAATCATCAAGATTTTTCTTGAAGAGTGCTAATGAGGAGCTTTGTCTGATATAGATAGGTAGTTTGTTCCAGAGTATGGGAAGTCTCTAAGACAGGAATCTCCGGCATGTTCTGTTTATTGTGGTGACAAGGTTTAGGTCCCTAGAGTGTGTAGCTCAGAGGGATTGGGATTTCTTTAAGTGGAGCATGTCCAACAGCCCTGGGTTTGACATAGCTTTGTATGTTAGGCAGAGATCACCTCTGAGTAGGTGATATGCGATGGAGTAAATCTGGAGTTTTTTTTAGACTGTATGCATAGGGCATCTGTTTGAGGCCAGTAATCCTCTTTGTGAGGTATTTCTGCAGCCTTTCCAGTTGTTGTAGATGTCTTGTGAGGTACATACCAAAAGGGGCATTGTACTCTATAATGAGTCTAATGAGTGATGAGTAGAGGGGAACAGTGACCTCTTTTTTCCTGGATGACAAACCTTTTGTGATGAGGTGTGCCACATGGAAGGATTTCCTGAATACTGTGGCAATGTGATTATCAAAAGAGAGAACACTGTCCACCTGTGTCCCAAGGTCTCTTATCACACTTTCGGTGTTAAGTAGACTACCACCTATGTGGTAGCTCATGGGTACAGAGTTTTTACCTAAGGGGATGACAATGCACTTTTTGGCATTGAGCTTGAGGCCATGGCTTTGACACCAGGCATCTGTCTCAGTGAGGCCCTTTTGTAGGATGTCCACATCGTTAGGATTTTTGATTATGGCTCCTAGTTTGCAGTCATCTGCGAACTTCATCAGCCAAAGACCTTCTGTGTTAGCCTGTACTTCAGAAAAGTAGATAACAAACAGGAGAGGGCCCAGGACTGAACCCTGTGGTACTCCACTTGTCGCTGGTCCAAAGTCGGATTTGGAGTCTGCTACTTTCACAGTGTGGGTTCTGTCAGTGAGCCAATTGGCAACCCATCTTGTGACATAGGGATTTATACCTAGGTTTGTGAGTTTATCTATAATTCCAGAGTGGAGGATGTGGTCAAAAGCCTTGGTGAGATCTAGATAGGCTGTGTGAACTACCTTACCCTCATTTATAGCTTTGGTGACTGCTTCAAAGAAGTTTATCTGGTTTAGGAGACATGATCTGCCTTTTACAAACCTGAACTGGGTGGGGTCCAGAGTTTGGAGATTAGCAATGTCTTTGTTTATAAGTTCCATGATGATACGTTCCATAGCCTTGCAGACCAGGCTTGTTAGGCTAATGGGGCAGTAGTTCCCAGGGTCCATGGTGGCTCCACCTTTGTGGAGTGGGATAACTGTCGCTGTGCACCATTCAGTGGGCACAAAGCCTAATGTGAGGCTATGATTGAACATGGTGCTTAGGTGGGGTGCCAGTTCATTCTGTAGTTCATGTAGAATACAGCCTGGGATGTTGTCAGGTCCCATGGATGCTATGTTCTTGGCTTTGGAGAGTGTGTTTTTTAACCTGTGCAGCCATGATTACAGGAACTTTGCATTCTTCTGGTATAGAGATGGGCCCTTTAGGGTGTGAGAGGGGGGTTAAGTTAGCACTGAACCTATCTGCCAGGATGTCTGCAATATCAGTTGGTTCTGTATATTTAGTGCCATTGTGCTGTAACTTAAAGCAGATCTGAGTGTTGCCATTGAGATTCTTGACATAGCTATTGAATACTTTGTGGTTGTCTTTAGAATCAGTGGCAATTTTGTTTTCTTAACTAGCTTTGGAGAATTTTATGAGGGATCTCAGCTTCTGAGGCTGACCAGGGAGTTCGTCCAATCATGGGATTTTACTCTTTTTTCAACAGTTTCTTTATTCTGTTGTAGAGTTTGTTTATGGCAGGGGACCACCAGATTGACTTCCTTTTTTTGGAGGACAGCATCTTGGTTCTGTTAAGAATAGCACGATCCATGCACTCATGTAAGTGCTTATAAAGTGCATTTGTGCAGGATTCAGCAGTCATACCTCTATTGTCTATCTGCATGGGTGCCGTGAAGTTTGCCACTTCTGTCTTAAGAAGCGTGAAGTTGGCTTTGGAGAAATATTTTACGGTGGTTTCCCTAATGGGCGGTGGGGGCGGGATATGGATGTCTAGGGTGATTAGCTTGTGGTCAGATCTGACCACAATGAAGAATTGACCTCTGGTGTGGAACACCGGTCACCCATGTTGGTAATGACCAGGTCTAGGATATTACTGCCCTTGGTGGGGGTGTGGATAAGTTGATCCAAGTTGTAGCAATTTATGAATTCCAGAAAACATTGAGCAAAAGAGTTGGTACAGGATTAGTTTTCCCAGTTAATGGTGGGGTAGTTGAATTCACCCATTATTAGGGTGTTGGGTTGGACCCTAATATTTTCCAGTGTATCAAGAAATAAGGAGTGGGAATCCTGGGGCATGGTGGGGGATCTGTAGCAAGTTAAAATTTGGATTGTGGTCTTGCCCAGAGTTAGCTGCACTTGGATAATCTCAGATGCATTATGCTGAGCAACTAGCCTGGAAGTGTGGATATCCTTAATGAATATGGACACACCTCTGCCTTCAGTGTTTTGGTCCAGGTTAGGTAAGCGAAAGGTGTGGTATGAATTATAGCCTGGTAATGCAGTGGTGCCCTCTGGAGCCTTGAACCAGGTCTCTGTCACTGCACAGATGTCGGTGTTCTCCATTTTAAGGAGTGACTCCAGTGAATACATTTTGAGGTTTAGACTTCTAGCACTGAGTAGCATTACTCACAGATTTTGCTTGCTTGTACCTGTTATGGTGGTGAATTTGTCATTTGAACCTTGCCTAAAAAAGGCACTATAGGGGAGGCAAGAGCCTTAGACAGTATCTGGAATCCCAAGATCAACAGGTGCAGGCCATCTCTGATCATGTCATCCCAGCCAGCCAGATACTGGATCCCCTTAGAATGACACCAGAAACTTAGTCAATTGTTGAAATCAATCATTTTGTCCTTTTGTCCTTGTACTGTGGTATCATTCTGGGCGATGGCAGGATACTACTCAGGGCTAGGGTCATACCTGCCTGGGCTACAAGATCAGAGAGCACCTCCATGTCTCTTTTCATGTAGTCCAGGGAGGTACATCTCAGGTCGTTCACACCAACATGGACAATGACAGAGTCATATTTTTACTTGCTGTGGAGTGACCTGAGTGCGTGCATTATGTAGTGGATCCTGGCACCCGACTGAGCACAACACACACACACACACACACACACACACACACACACACACACACACACACACACACACACACACACACACACACACACACACACACACACACACACACACACACACACACACACACACACACACAAAAACTTTACCATGTCTTGTTATTAATAATGCTTTAAAGTATGTAGTCGCAGTTGATATACACATCACAGCAGTTCATAGCTGAAGTGCCAGAATACTTTTAAATAGTTGTTTACAGTGGAGTGATTTTTATTAATAAAAAGCTTCATAAACATTTTATTAATACACTCCCACATAATTTTATTTAGCCTTCATTGACATCACTGGAAGATTACCATGTAAATATAACCATAGACGTTAATGGAGATGACCCTGTCCATGCATAGAGTTGTTTCCTTTAAAGTCTATGGACATATTCACATGCTTGCCCCCACTGTAAATTAAAAATATAGCTTCCAGGACATTACAGAGGCAAATTCAATTTTTACAAAGAAATTACTGGGAGTAACTACAAGGTATATTTGAACATATATGGGCAGGAATGTTTCATCGTACCCACTGTAGCATGAAAGGTAAGTAAGAAAATCTTGAAAATACACATCTTAGGAGGTAATAGGCTATTGACCCTGAGGCCCTTATAAGCCAAGCCAAGAGTTTCGCCCATGTTTAGACAAGTCAGCACCTGATGTCCTTGTCCAGCAGGGAAATGGGTGGAATCCCAGGGGTATATTTTCAGTTTCCCATCCAGTTATCCAGGTTGTGCTTAAAAAGGGGTAAAGAGGTACTCTGCTTGATGTGGAGAGGCAGTCTATTCCATAGATGGGGGAACTTCTGGGACACAAATCTGTCCCGCCAACAAGTCTTGTTGATGTCGCAGACCAGGTTGAGACTGCACATGCAGGTTACTTGAGTGGAGCTTGACTTGCGGATATGCAGTAGTCCCATCAAGGTGGGGTCCATGATCACCTTCTATGCCAGACAGAGGTCACCTCTGAGGAGTCTGTATGAAACTGAGTAGAGGGATAGGGCTTTTAACCTATCTGTGTAGGGTAGGTGAGGAACCTCTGTGGTCTCTCCAGCTGCTGCATGTGCTTTGCAAGGTACATGCCAAAAGGGGCATTGTACTCAATAATGGGCCTTATAAGGGAAGATTACAGGGATGTTATAACCTCCTTATCCTTGGATGAGATACCCTTACTAATGAGGTGGGCCACATAGAAGGCTTTCTGTACAACGGAAGCAACATGGTGGTCAAAAGTCAGGTTGCCATCAACACACAACTGATTGCGTGCTTAGGGCATTGTTATTAATGTGATATTTTGTGAAGACATCACTCTCCCCAAAGGGGATGATGATGATGCATTTTTTTTGGTATTCAGCTTGAGGCCATGTTTCTGGCACCAGTCATTTGTCTGAGTGAGACCCTTTTGGAGGATGTCCACATCACTAGGGGAATTGATGACAGCACCCATCTTGTAGTCATCTGCAGACCTGGTCAGCCATAGCCCACTGGTTTTGGCTTGCACCTCAGAAAAGTATATCCCAAGTAACAGAGGCCCCAAGACCAAACCCTGGGGTACGCCACTTGTTACGGGTCTACTGCTTGAGGTGGCTTCTCCTATTTTGACTATGTGGGTTCTATCAGTGAGCCAGTTTTCTACTCATCTGGTAACATATGGATTGATGCCTATTTGAGAGAGTTTATCTATTATGGCCGAGTGGGGAATAGTGTCAAAGACTTTGGACAGGTCAAGGTAGGTGGTGGGCACCATCTTCCCTTCATCCATGGCTTTGGTGACTGTCTCAAAGAAGTCGACCAAATTTAGCAGACATGCCCTCCCCTTGATGAAGCCGAACTGTGTGGGATCATGTGTTTGGAGGTTGCCAATGTCCTTGTTAATGAGGTCCATGATAATCCATTCCATGGTCTTGCAGATCAGGCTAGTTAGGCTGATGGGTCTACAATTTCCCTGATCGGCAGATGCTCCACCTTTGTGTAAAAGGATGACAGCAGCTGTCCTCCACTCAACTGGGATGAAGCCAGTACTCAGGCTTTGGTTGAATAGGGTGCCTAATGGTGCTGCAAGTTCCTGCCTGAGTTCACATAGGATGCAGCTTGGGATGTTATCAGGTCCCATGGAGGCTGTATTTTTTGCCTTTAAGAGAGCAGTGATGACCTGTTCCCTAGATATAAGGGGAAGAGACAGGTACTGGGGATGTCCTGATTTACTGATGGGGGGACAGAGGGGTAAAGTTTTCGCTGAATCTGTCAGCTGGCAAGTTTGCTATATCTATAGAATTTGTATATGTGGTGTCCTTGACCACCAGTTCTGAACAGATCTGGGTGCTTCCTTTGAGATTGCGGACATATATAAAGAAGGCCTTATGATTGTCTCTAGTAGATGTGGCCAATTTGGACTCAAAGTTTGCTTTAGAGGATTTCACTAGTTCCCTTATTTGCTTGTTCAGGCTAAGGAGACATTGCCTCCAATTGGGCACCTGCTCCTTCTTAGTCTTGGACAGCATTTTTTTTCCTTTTGTTATAGAGTTTATTTATTGCAGATGTCCACCAGACAGGTTTACTCTTCCTTGTGGAGAATGATTTAGTCCTGTTGGGTATTCCTGATTCCATGCATCTATATATATATACTCATATAGTGCTTTGGTGCAGTTTTGGATATTGGTGCCAGTTCCAACAGAGGGGGAGGGGACTGTGAAGCTGTTTATACCATCCCTCAAAAGACTGTACTCAGTTTTGAAGAAGTTTTTATTTCTAATCCTTTCAAGAGGGGGATTGGGGGAGATGGTGACTTCGAAAGTGACCACTTTGTGGTCGGATCTTACCTGAAAGTATGATACTATAGGGATGCTGTAGTGGTTACTCATGTTGGTTAATACCAAGTCCAAGATATTATCTCCTCTTGTGGGGGTATCGACTAGCTGTTCCAAGGCATTTGCATTGACAAAATCAAGGAATCTCTGGGCATTTTTTTCTGGCATGATTAGTTCTTCCAATTTATGTTTGGGAAGTTAAAGTCACCCAGAATCAGGGTAAGGGGATGAATCTTGATAGATTCAAACAGGTCCAAATAGGCGGATTGGGCATCTTGTGTCAGATTTGGGGGCCAGTATCTAGCTATGATTTGAATAGGGGTCTTGTCAATGGTTAACTGCACCTGGAGTGTCTCCTGTACGTCATACTGTTTGACCAGTCTGGAGGTGTGTATGTCTTTAATGTGTATTGAAACTCCATTTCCTTTGGTTTACTGCCCACAGTTTGGGGTGTGAATGTATGATAGGATGAGTAACCAGGTAAGGCTGGGGTGCTCTCTGCAGCTTTGAGCCAGGTTTCTGTGACTGCTTAGATGTCATTATTTTCCAGGATTAGGAATGCTTGCAATGATTGCAGTTTCATGTTTAGACATTTAGCAGCATGACCTTTAATTTGTGTTTTGTTGAAATTTTTATGTTGTTAGTTTTAACCTCATTACTTTTCCTAAAAAAAGGCACTACATGGGGAGGTGAGAGCCATTGCCAGAAGCCTGAAGCCCAGCTGACAGATGCAGGCCATCTCTGGCAAAGCATTGTGGTCTGTCGATCATATTTTCCCAGGCTGTCAGGTACTGAATCTCCCTGGAATGACACCAGAAACTAAACCAATTGTTAAAGTCAGTCATTTTTTGTTTGTATTGAGACATCATTCTGGGTGATGGTAGAATGTTGCTTAAGGCTAGGGACATACCTGCCTAGGACACATAATCAATGAGCTCAGTCATGTCTCTCTTCATATAGTCCAGAGAGGTACATCTCAAGTCATTCACACCAATATGGACTATGACAGAGTCATAACAGTACCTGATGTTGAGATACTTGAGTGCGTATGTGATATGGTAGATTTTGGCACCTGACAGACAACTAACTGTGACTTTCTTCTTATCCAGCCTGGTGAGAGGCACATCTGTGTGTCTCACAATGGAGTCTCCCATGACTAATATGTTGGGTTTATGGTGAAGTCTTAGTGTCTGTGAGGCACAAGTGTGTGGACTATGCATGGTATGTGGTGTGGAGGGCTGTGGAGATCGCATGTGTTTTTGCCTCAGAGGTCTCCTTTGTTTAGGTATGTTTATGTGGCGGACCTCTGCATATGTAGGTGTAGGTGGTGTTAGAGGTGTAGTGATTGTGTTGACAACCTTTTCAGTGCCAGATATACTGGCTTGAGAGCGAGAGAGCTTGGACTGTAGGTTCCTAATGTAATTGCATCTCTCACAAATTGTATTTCTAAGTGGTAGTAGTAGATGGTTGTCCATGTACATGGGGCAGTTGCCACACTGTCTCAAGATGCCCATATCAGTCAAAGGCAACAGCCTCTCATCCAACTAAGGGTCTGCCCAAATATTACTTGTGTTCAAGACCCTTTTAAATGTACTCTTTTGGTATAGCAGAGCAGATTGCTCCAGTGTAATTTACTGTTGATTCAGACATAGATTTTCCTATGAACAGAAAATCTTTGCAACACATATCAGAACAGAGCTACAGAACTACAGATACAATAACCTGGATCCCCATTGTATCCTGGAGTGGTAAAATGGCTAACTGCCTGAAGTTTAGTCAGATTGTCAGCTAGGCAGATGAGAGCTGAGTAATCTGCATATTGAATGAAGAATGCATGCATGCATGCATGGAGATTTTTGGTGGTCATTTACAAAGATATTAAATAGTAGGATCCTCAGATAGATTAACAGTGAATGGAAGAAAGGAAAATAGAGATGACTGCTACTTTACAGGTTGGTGTTTGCTGGTTAAATAGCTGTTGAATTGTTGAAGGCATGAGACACCTATACATTGTAGTTTTTGGAGAAGTTTGTCATGTTCTTGATGTGCAGTGGTGCAGTGGTTGGCACTGTTGCCTCACAACAAGAGGTTCTCCAGTTTGATTCTCGGCTGTGGAGTCTGCATGTCCCCCCTGCATTAAAGTGAGTTTGCTCTGGGTTCCACCCACATTCCAAAAACATGAGCCTGGAGCATTTTTCCCTGGGCCTCCATTGAACATGGGCTCTATCCCAGTTGGACTTTCCTTGTAAACAAATGTTAAATAAATAAAATAAATGCAAATTGGTGTCAAAAGCCTTTGACAGATCCAAGAATAGTAAGAAAACCACATTAGCAGTGTTTCTATTAAAGTTGACGGTATTGACAAAGTCCAAGTGGGCAGCTACTGTGATGGGATTTGGTCTAAATCCATGCTGAGTAGGAGACAGGATATGGATATTTGTGTGGTATTGGAGCAGTTGATTATAAATGCATTTTCCTAAGCCTTTTTTATAAAATAGGAAGGAAAGCAATTGACTTGTAGTTTGTTACTGCTTTATAGTATCCTTCTCTGTGTAATGGGAGGATGTAAATTTATTTTTCCAGATTGCTTGGATGAAGTTTCTTTAAAATGATATGTTCATTAGTATGGATACTGGGTAGGCTGCTTCATCTGCAATGATTGTAAAGCACTCTGCTCGGAGGTTATCCATGGCTGGGGTGGAGGGAGTTCATATCAGGAGAGTTTTTTTTTATTGTGGTTGTGAGATTCCTTTTAGAAATAAATAACTTTTGTTAATGTCTTTGTGCAGACAGCTAGGAGGGTTAGTATTGCTGCTGTTTTTAATGAGTTTGTAACAGTTTGGATGTGTTGAATGTTGAGATTGGTGACTGTAGCTACTGGGGAAAGGTTGGGGTGGGGGTGTGCTGCTTGGCTCTGTCACTGTCTATGAGCTTACTCACGAAGGCCCAAAAAGCTTTAGCATTTGTTTGGTTAGAGGTTTTGGAGTGTAAGGCAGTATTTTTTTGCCTGTGACTTCTTTACTGTTAGTGAGGTTAGAGTTGTCTAAATGTCTGGTGGCTCTGTTGTGTTTTCTGTTTCAGTTAAGATTTTTAGGCTTTATTTCTTTTATGCATTGATTCTTCAGTTGATTATGTTAGCCATAGAGCAGAATTTACTTTTACTCTCTATTTTATCATGGGAGGGACGTTTTGTTGAGTATATTGAGAAATATTTGTTTAAATTCTAATAGTGAATACTTTTATCTGCAAACACAATGCTGTAACAGAAAATATAAATGCAGTATAGCACACTTGTCTTAGAAATTAGGGGTCATGCAATTGATCTTGCAGATTAAATCCAGAAAATAATGTGGAAGTGTATCCTTCTTCATTCACTGCCACTCTCAAATTCCCCATTCACTTCTCAGAGTCACATATTTATTACTAATCACCTCCACCCTCAGTTTACTCACTTTGCCCCACAGTCAAAAAAGCACTCCAGACTACATCATCACCACACACTCACAATATTCCTTACAAACACCAACACACACAAATTGATAACATACTGTAAAATCCAAACATTGCAACACACAAACACATACTAAACCACATGCTCTATCATTTTTTTCACTAACTTTATATAATCATCTCTATTTTCATAGCCCAGTTATTCCAAACTGCACAATGTTCTTCAATCTAGTTGCTACCACACTATTGCCTTTCTCTCATAGCTAGCATCCTATCATTTTTCCTTCATTCCAACCCGATCTTACCTACCACTATTATTACATTTACGCAAATGCATCTATGATTGGATGGGAGATAGGAAATTCAACCCAGGGATCATGTCAGTCGCCCTGCTAGACAGGGGTCCAGAGAAGTAAATATTGTGGGAAGAAATATCCAGGGAATTGTTATGGCTAAGCTTGCATAGACCCTAGGGCCGATAGCCTAGTACCAACCCTATGAACCTATGAACCAAAGTTACAGAAATGTTACAAGACATTGTTAGCCATGAATTCTACTTATCACTTATTGGTTAAGCTGGAACAGAATAAGAATGGTACAAGTCAATGGAAAGAGCTGTATATCGATCTGGGCATGCTCACATCCCCTAACTTATAAATATGTTAATATGTAAAATTATCCACAGTCATATTTTTGTCAGTTACTATTGCTGCTAAACAGCAACAAGGTTAGTAGTCTTTATGTTGCTTACAGATGTTAGTGTGGATCCCTTAAGTCCTGTAACATATGCAGAGAAAGAATGTTAAGCTTCAGAACTAGAAACTGGGGGTCATGCAACTTTCAGTGCAACTTTAATGTTTGGACTTGCACAATCCTTGAAAGTCAATACTTGTGCAACTCAGGTGAGGACAGTGGTGACACTATCAACTTACATGCCAGGACTGTATCCAGCACAGACCTTTCTAGGCAGCTGCCTGGGGACTGGTACTATCTGGGGGGCCCAGCCAGACAGTATTAATAAAAAAAGAAAAAAAGTTAGCATTAATTTATTACACAGCCACACAAAATAAATAAACAAATGCATAAATAAAATATACTGCCTAATTTCTTTTTCTTTTCTGGCTCTTATTTTCTACTACGTTTACTGGCTCCAGTCTCATTGGCTGATGCTTTGAGCCAATAAGATTGGAGCTGGCTTGCAGAGCAAATGACAGACTTCCAGGAATTATCACATGCAATTTGAATACTCGGTACTAAACTGAATAGGAGATTTCCTTTACAAGTGTATGCCAGCTCAGTATTAAATAGAAGATGTATCTCTTACTTTTTTTTTTTTTGCTGCAAACTTTACAACATGTGCTCTAGTCCAAATGGGAAGCAACAGATAATTTCAGCATGAAATGCCTTAATATGAGAGAGAGCTGTCCATTACCATGTCTAGGGCAGCATTTGAGCATAGTACATTAGGTCAAAAAATCCAGAAAGATAATTGGCATAGATTTTTCAGTCTTAATGACATAGCACAATTCTTCCCAATTCAGTAGGATACCACCACTCAAGAACACACATTTGAACATCTGACAATGACAAAGTGGTGCAAATCCTCTCCATTACAGTATAAACTGCACCAGCACCCCTTTCTATTTCAACCCTCCAGCCAATGGAAGCATAGCCATGTTGGGATAAAGGGTTAGGGGCTGTGGTCAGGAGTGCTGGGAGGAGTGCCACCCAGATAAGAGAAGTGGCATTTTCTTTTTTTTCTATTTATTCATGCTGAAGTAGTCTACCTTCTCAACAGATGAAAGAGCTCAATTTTATTAATTTTGTTAATAAAAGATTACTGTGTTGGGTGGATTTTATTTATTTTATTTATTTATTTAGTTGCATTTGTTTACTGGGAGGTCCACTGGGCTAGAGTGAGCCCATTCTCAGTAGAGGCCTAAGGAGAAAAGTTCCAAAAAAAAAAATATACAACAGACATAATGTAGAATACAAATTACAAAGAGACAATACAATAAAATAGACAGCATACAAATTATAAAATAGTAGGTTACAGTGAGCAATACAAAAAGCGTTTTTTTTTTTAAATGTACAAGGCAGACCATAAATGTCAGTCCCAAGTAATAGATTACTTAGTGTATGTGTAAACATTGCAATGACTGCTGGGTAGGGAGGAAATGATGGTGATAACAGTTGATTAAACTGAGAGTTAGGTAGAGACTTAGAGCCTTTACTAAGTAGATAGCAAGATTAAATAGAAGATATGGTTAGCTACATGCTAATATATGCATAGCTTTTTTGTGGCTGAGTTACTGATAGTAGAACTTTATAATTTGAAAGCACTGAGTATATATGATGAATCAGGGCATCTAGGAGATAGAGAGGAAGATGAAAATGAGCTGTCGAAGTAGGTAGACTAGGTGATATTATGTTTTTTATGGTCGGTGCTGGTACATGTACATAGCCAACAGGATGTTAGGTGTTCTCTCAAGGGTGTCTTAATGTGTTCAGTGTTCCTAGGAGTCCTGAGTGATGGGAGGAGGGCATTCCATAGCTTGGTGATGGTACAAAGGTAGTGCAAGGAGCATTTGATTGACCGATCAGGGAGTTCTATTAGGGTGCTAAATGGTGAACAGAGAGGAGAGGATGGGATAGTTAGAAAGCTTGTAGACTAGCATATGAGCTGTGGTTAGTTGTAGGTATGTCAGATGTTGTGGTAGTTTGAGCCAGTTTAGAAGCTGAAGTGATACACAGTGGTGGGAGGAGTATTTAGCATTGGTTACAAATTTTGCAATTTTGTTGTAGCATGAGTTCAGTTTGGATTTGAGACAGGTTTGAATGTTGGTGCAAGGATGGAAGTAGAAAGGAAGAGGTAAGGGATAGTGTTGCGGTATAAGTAAGGATGTATTTGTGTCTGTAAAGGAAGTCTAGTTTCTGATGGTCTTTTTTGATATTAGTGTTAATATGTTAGTTAGAAGTTATCATCTATAATGATGCCAAGAAGCTTGGTATAAGTAACTACTTCATTACAAATGTTGTTGAGTAAAAATGAATGGTAAATTTCATTTTAGTTAGGGACATAGTTTTTTGGGGGGTGAATAACATGAATTTGGTTTTATTAATAGTAAGGGCTAAATGGTTATTATACATCCATGCTTCAGTGGAGGAGAAGGCATTTTGGGTAAGTGACAGTAGTTCTGAAGTAGATTTGGCAGCACAGATGATGGCAGAGTCATCTGCATATTGGACGACAGTAGCTTGAGTGATAGTGATATGGAAATCATTGATAAAAATGCTAAACAGCAGTGGCCCTACTATGGCTCCTTGTGGAACTCCTGTATTGATGTTAAGGAATGGAGAGAGGGATTGGTCCCATTTAGTTGCTTATTGCCCATCTGTAAGGTAGTTGGAGAACCAGTTTTGGGTGGGGGGAGATATGCCTAAATTGGAGAGTTTGGAAAGGAGTAGAGGGTGGGAAACTGTATTGAAGGCCTTGGAAATATCGAGAAATAGTGAAGAGACAAGGTCTCTTGCATCTTGATCTTGATTGGCTGTGTCCAAGAATGATATAAGAGCTGTGGTGGTGCTGTGACCAGGCCTAAATCCATGTTGGGTTAGGGAGAGGATTGTGTGGTATTGTAAGTAGTTAAGTAGTTGGCCATGGATACATTTTTCCAAGATTTTGGAGATAGGAGAGAGGATAGCAATAGGTCACAAGTTAGACATTATTATTTCCACCTTTGTGGAGTGAGAGAATGTATGCTTTTTTCCAGATGGTAGGAATGAAGGACTCTTGAATGGATCTGTTTAGAAGTATACTGATGGGGTAGAGAGTTTGCTGAGATTTGTAAAAATTCAGGTGGTAGGTTATCTGGAACATCAGATCCAGGTTTAGGTTTGAGAAGAAGTGTTTTTTTATGGTGGAGGTAGGTATGGGTGAGAGAGAGATGTTTGGTCTCGGTGCTGCAGATAGGTCTGTGGGAAGTGGGTTGATCTGTGGGAAGATGGCAGTGAGGTTGTCTATGCTGTTTTAAAAAAAATGAGTTAAAAAGTGAGGCTATTTTGGCTGGGGCCTTGTCTGGACCAGGAGAGGGATTTTCACTTTTGCTTGTGTTTAATAATGTATTTATAGACCTCCAGAACTTTTTGGGATTTTGCATATGGTCATTCTACAGGTTAATGTAGTGCTCCTGTTTGTTTTTGATGACTAGCCGCTTTACTTACTTAAATAGTTGTTTGTATTGAGTAAAATCAGAGGGGTTTTTGCTTATCTGGCATAGCTCCTAGGCCTTGTCCCTAGCCTTCATAAGTTGTTCGTTGGATTTAGTGATCCAAGTGGCCTGATTGGCTTTCACTGTCCTATGTCGGAGTGGACTTAGATTGTCTAGAACTTGAAGGAATGTGGAATTAAAGAATTCTACAGCATTATCCAGGAGAAGGATTTTTAGTGGATGCCAGCTGATTTTTAACAGAGTATTAATAAAGGTAATTGGGCAGAAGTGGGATAGTTCTCTCTTTTTTAATTTCTCCAAGTCTTTTGGGTTTCTAATACCATGACAGGAATGGACCCCATTCCTAAATCAAAGTACAATTAAAGTTCATGAAATTAGTATTGTTTCAATCTTTGATGTTAGCCAGAAGTGTTCTTCGCAGCACCAGCAATGTGCGCAGTAATGACTCCTTCTGCAATTCATATGGGGTTATATGTATTGTAACATGTCTAAATATGACTGTAGATTCCTTTTTTATAAGACCCGTTGCTCCTACTACTATTGGAACTGTCTGGGTATCTTTCTTCCACATTGCTCTCATTTCTGCCAGCAGACTTTACTTTTTGTCTCTCTGTATGCAAGCCACTGTAGTCACTGGGTGTAGTGATTTCAGTGATCAATGCTACTTTTGTCTTCTTTTCATGGACCACTATATCCAGATTTCTAGCATCTATCTTTTGAACTGTTGGAATTGGATGATCCCATGTGATGCAGACTTCATAATTTTCTATGATGTTTTGTGGCTCATGTTTCCAGTGTTTTACAGCCACTTAAGTACCATAATGTTCGCACAATCCCCAGTACAACAGTCTTGTCACGTTATTATGTCTTTTAGTATACAGTCCTTCTGCCATTAGTATGTCATAACCAGCAATGAGGTGTGCAACTGTTTCCAGTTTGGTTTTACAAAACCTACATTTGTCTGTTTCTCCCACATGTTCAATGGACTTAGTAAACCAGCGTGCACATAACCCCACTATCTTAAACTGACAAAATTAACCTTTCATCTCTTGGTTTGAATTTGACTCTCGTCAACCATTCCTGCATTCATTCCTGATCAACATGAGGTTTTTCCAGATGCTTTCTGTACTTGCAACTATATTTATGCATTTTTCACATTTCTTGTCTTCTCATCTGGACCTTCATCTTATATTCTTTCTTTTGTTTTTTTTGGCACATTCAGTTGCTGCCTGATTTTTATCTACTTCTGGTTTGATTTCCATCCCTGCTTGATGACGATATGCTTCTGCTTGATTAAGCAGAGAAATCATCTTAGATTCATTCTCCTCATGTTTCAAAACTTTCAGTATGTTTGGGTCTTGTGAGGTTAGTAGATATGTGTTGAGTCCCACAATTGCAGGTTTATACATGTAATTAATTTCAAGGAGCCCCATCCCTCCTTCTGAATGGGGGAAATATAATCTTGGTATGCATTGATTTTTATAAATCAGTTGGTGAGCATAAAGCATCTTTCTTGTTTTCCTATCTAATCTATCCAACAGATTTTGGGGTCACACCAAAACTGTAAGTTAGGACGGGAAGAGCAAATTAGTTTATAGCTTGAATTATGTTCCTAGATGTCAACGCTGTTTTCAGGATTAATTTAAGTCTTCTAAAGTATTCCTTACTAAGTTTTATTTGCATTTGTTCATGTTTTATTGTTAATCCTTCATCAGTTCCCAAATATTTATACATTCCTTCTTGCTCAAGTTCTTTTATATCACATTCTTGTCCTAAACTGATGTTTTCTTGGTGCTGCAGTTCTCCTGCTTTAAAGGTTGCTTTTGCACATTTATCAAGACCAGATACTAGGTCTCTAGTATGCTTATAGTAATGTATATTAAACACTGGGGTAGATTTATGACTTATGTATGCTGGTTAGTGATCACTAATGCTGTTTTGAAGAGTACTTGGGGAAGAGATTCCGCTAGGGTCAGAGAACAGGAGCCAGTCCAGAGCTGAGCCTTTGTTTTTGTTGGGTCTTGTTATGATAGTAATAAGTTGGGTGTAATTATATAGGTTGATATTGTTTGTTGGCTGATGCTGAGTGATATCTAACTAGTTAATATTTACATCACCAAGTATGATTTTTCATTCTCTGTGTTTTTGGTTGACCAGGCTAGAATTTCTTTAGGTATAGGGATATTTTTGCTGGGAGGGATATATAGGACTATAATGCAGATGCTTTTGCTATTATTCATTTTCAAGGGGGATATTAGTATTTCAGTTGTAGAAAATGTTGCGTTGGGGTTGTATTAGACTATATTAAAAGTATTATGATATAGCAGAACAATGCCTCTAACTTTTTTTCTGACTCTATCTGTTCTTTGGCAAGCAAAGCCTGGTGGAAGGAATTCAAAGTTTTTAATGTAAGGTTTTAGCCAAGTCACAGTTGCTGCTACAATAATGGTCTTGTTATGTTCAATCCAGGCATGGAGATCTGGAATTTTATTTCTGATGCTTTGGAGGTTAAGGGTAGCGAAGTTAAGAGATTTGTGACAATTGTTGTGGTGAGAAAGGGGGGAGGTGGGTCCGGGGTTGGGGTGAATGTCACCTTATAGAATTAGTTTGGGGTAAATGTGTAGGAGATTAGTTGGTTCAAATTTCTTCCTTGAGTTGTATTCAAGTTGTATTTTAATTTTCACCTCTGGGAGTAGAATTCTTCGCTTAATAAGGAGGGTGGTGTATATTGTGTATAGACTGGGAGCTATGTCAGAGAAGGAAGTGAGTTTAAACAGATGTATGGCAGTTATGTGAGTGCAGATTTTGCTTATTATTTTATTCATCTGTGAATTGACAATTTCATGGGATGTTTAACTGCATGCTAGTTTAAAAGGGAGGAAACCACATTTTGTTCAACCATTGTTTTCTCAGTCGCTGTGGACAACACATTTTTGTTATGAATTTTCATTGCGTATGACTCTTTCTACTAAGGTAACAAAGCTTTTACCAACCTGGAAATCTGACTGACATGCCCATTTCTTAATTACTACAAGTAAAACTTGCTTGAATGCATCATTAACTATTATTTTTATCATGATTTCTTTATCCTTTTGACTCTAAGGGCCCAAACGCAAGTTTATAATATGTTGTAATTGATAACTGTAATCTTTTATAATATGTTTTAATTGATAACTGTAATCTTATTGTCTTACATTTTGCAATAGTCTATTTGAAAAATCTCTGAGCTTGGGTCTCTATTGCAACTCCCAACTTGAACTAATAAACATTTGTTTTTCTTTTTCAAAATCATTGCAATCAGTATTCACCATGCCCATAAAGGCATAAAGGGATTCACTCATAAGTTCAGCAGCAGCTATCTAAGCCCAGGTGGCCTAGTGCAATCCTTCCTGGTTGGCAATGTATTCAAAAGCTAAGTTATATTATTAAAGGTTGTTTTCTCAGGCTTAGATGAATGTGGATGAGCTTTTGAGCAATCTCCTTTATGCCTTCATAGGCATTTAGAACACTGATTGAAATGTGGTTGAGTCATGTATTTAGCTAAAGCAGTGACAGCCGTTGCCTGCAGCTATTGCACTACAGTAATCATCACTACAACTTCAGTTTCCCCAAACGCATATGGCTTCACTGTCCAGATTTTTGCAAAATACACAGATTTGTCTCATATTTTTGGTGTTCCTCATAAAATTTGTGGTTTTCTGGAAAATTATTGAGTATTTAAGTCTTTTAATAATCAAATACATATGTGATTCATACTTCATATCCTTCAGAAAATGCCTGCGGATGCAAAACCTGTTATTCTTGCAAACTGCTAAGTTTATAAGATCAGTTATTAAAGTCTGTCCTTATTTTTTGGTCTTTGTTCCCCCCTACTATCCTTGGCTTTGCCCAGATTTCCTGAGCTAAGAATTTTAGAGGTATGCCCACTGGACCACTTCTTAGGAAAGAGAAAAAAATAAAGTCTGGCTTCCTATAGCAGGAAAACATGAGACTTCTCCATACTTCATGACAACCAGTTGAATTTACTGATTGCAGTTATCACCACCAAGTAGGAAAAAAGCCTTCCTGCTTGCTATAGAGAATGTTTGTTTCACTCAGGAGCAACAGGTGAAGTTAGGTTTTAGGATAATTAATTCTGAAGCTTAATTACCCACTGCATCTACCAATGCGAAAAGTAAACAGGTGACACTTTCAAACTTTCGAAAACTGTTTTTTTATTGTCAAAAGAAGATGTAAGACTGACTTCAACTATCAACATTAAAACACTTGTGATCTTATCAAGAATAACAAATATTTCTGATGCTAAATATTTACCCTGTGCAGAGAAATAAATAAATAAATAGAGTCCCTCAACTGCTGTCAGTTATCACACAGATTGTGGTCTTTATGTCCAGGTTACATACAAAGTGTATTACCAGGACTTTCACTGATACTCCAAATTTTTGTAGTTCTCATTCTCAAATCTGGTACTTTTGTCTTTGGGGTATGCTTTTAACCAGATATCTCCATACACCTCTGCAGCTTCTTTCAGTGTGTTCTAACACATGCTTCTGCGCACCTTCTTTGAATTGTTGCAGTTTTCACTTGTAGTCATTCAAAGTACTTCTCCGGGTATTCCTTTTAAACTGGTAGATGCATCTTGCATGCCAATATAACAATTTCTCACTGGAAAAAACAGGTATTTTTTTCCAGAGTTAAAACTTTCATTCAGAACTATATTCAAATAAATGTCCTTTTGTCACCATAAAAGATCATTTTCAAGTGGTACTATATACATTGCTAATGCTGCAAGAAAATAGGCTAAAATTGCTGAGCACAGTTATCTGGATTAATATAAGTTCCATGTCACAGCTAGCTTGTAATTGGTAGAGATTAGATGGTGTTACAGAACTATAACTAAGTTAAAGTTGTGAAACCAGTTTTAGGACAGATCATAATGTATTAGTGTCATAGTGTAAACGTTTTAATGACAAGTCTGTCATCAAGTTCACATCGCATATTCAGGAATGTGAAGAGCTTAAACTGATCTGTATAATTAAATATAAGGTGTCATAATAATTTGGTATAACTAGCAAAAATAATTCTTTGTTATCAATAATGCTTTAAAATGAACAAAGGAGCATAGCAAGTACATCTTATCACAAGCAGATTTGTCCATGAATGTGACATCAAAGAGTGGTGCCTTGCTGCTTAAATAGCACTTGTCAGCTTCACTGAAGAATTGTTAATCTCTTCATTGGCTCATTCCTGTGATCCATTTAGGTGGAAAAATCTACCAGATAGCAGGCTGGCAATGGTAAATAAAACTAAGATATATCTATCTACACACACACACACACACACACACACACACACACACACACACACACACATATGTGTGTGCGTGCATGTGTGTGTGTGTGTGTGTGTGTGTGTGTGTGTGTGTGTGTGTGTGTGTGTGTGTGTGTGTGTGTGTGTGTGTGTGTGTCTACTTCAGAAGACTGACTAACCAAAAGACTCCATCCCAAAAGACTGAAAATTCTAAATACTGAACACATTTTTAATGCAGGGGGCAAGCTCCCCTGCATCCCTCATGTGGGGGACTGTGCCCCCACCCCTTGCTAACTATATACACCAACTCCAAGATTGCCAACATTGGAGAAGAGGAAAATTCAGTCATTCAGTATTTTGAATTTTCAGTCTTTTGGGCTTCAGAGTTTTGTTTTTTCAATCTTCTGAATATTTATCTAAGACACAAATGTAGCACTGAGTTGATACGTAGAATTTTCTTTCATTGGAGGGTCAGTTTTGTCTCTGTAGTGACCTACCCTGACTGTGAGTGTTACTTTGGTTTGTGCTTTGTGATTGTTTGGCTTGTAGTTGACTTTCTAAGGTCATAGGAACTGTGAGGAAAGGAGATACTGCCAGCCCAGCTAGCTGGAATTTTGTAAATAATTATATATCATTGGTGAAGATCAAAATTATTTATACAAGATGCTTGTGTTACAAATGTATTAGAACTGTATGTCATGTATATCAAACTGCTTTTACAGATGCATGTGTTGTAAAGGGTATTTGCAAACTGCTGTTTGAAATGTAGCCACAGTGTGCTCTGTTGGAAGAGAACAAAAATGTACATGCTCTACTGTAACTGTTTAAATGTATATATTTTAACAGTGGAAATTGGAATACAGGAGGTTAACTTCAGAAACATAACTGAAATTAAATTAGTTTATGCCTAGGCCATAAAAGATGGTATCTTTCAGTTTTCAATATAGCAAGAGACACAATGTCTGCACTAGGAAACTTTCTGTATTGTCTTTAGGGTGAAGTAATTACTAGCCTTGAAAGCATGAAGGAATGCAATTGTTTTATGACCTCCATTATCTACCAGAGATCTGAGGAGAAGCCCTTGTCTGTATATTTCTACAGGTAGATGCTAAATATTACCAGCTTCACCAGTAGTTGTTTGGCCTGGGAATTAGCAGTCAGATGACAAGAAATTATGTCATTCTTCAAGTTATCCCAGCAGTACTATTTGCATTCTGTCTTGGACCTGACAACAACTAGAAGATCCATTCACCACACCTGCCTTGCTCTATTAGTAAGTTCTTAGGTTATAGTAATTCTCTTAGATTCAGTCAAGAATATAGTGAAGCTTAGTTTAGATATTTTTCTTTATTTATTTGAGACAGTCATGCAATGTTGTTTTAAATATTTCCTGTGGTTTTGAACTCTGATGTCACTGTGAATATATATTTAGTATTGTGTTGTTCTTTTATTATTTATTATTAAATATATTTAAACCTTTCATTGTGGCTGACCTGTGTTGATATATTTACGTTTTGAGAGCACTTGCACATTTATTTGGTGACACTGTGTGGACTACTCCTAATAACCTTGCTCTTGGTCAAACTACTATTTGTGTTAATATTAATATTACACAGTACGATTGGACACCCTTTGTTAATGGCCTTAAACTAGCTGATAAGGAGTTGACTTGTGGCAGTGGTAACTACCTTTTAGTCTGGGAAGAAGAGGGCATAGCTAGTAAATATGTGCGTGTGTGTGTGTGTGTGTGTGTGTGTGTGTGTGTGTGTGTGTGTGTGTGTGTGTGTGTGTGTGTGTGTTAATCAAACCTCAAAGAGTATGTGTGTCAGCTACTTGGGTAGGGACACGAAGCACTTGTTGGACTGAGAGAGCGCTGAGGGTCTAGGCTTGGTCACTCAGCTGAGATCTCAACTCTATAGCTGTGCCAGTTGGGAGTCTTATTGGGAATCTGGAGGAAGGTAGAGAAACCAACCACAGAATGATTGTGGTCTCTGTGTGCTCTTAAGGAAAATTGCACTTAATGCAGAGAGCTGCATCTAGAAATACTGTGTGTGAACTTGTCATCCTCCCAGTATACTTCCCCCACTGTTGCCAGTGGTGAGGATTGAGGATCCTTCATTACTGGTCCAGTGGAGTGTCGTCACATATTGGTGGGGATTGGTGGATATCCACATCACATATTGGCTGGCAGTGGTGGGATAACCACATCACATACCTGGATTAAGTGGTGTGGATATTGAACTCCTGTAGCCTGTAAACAGTGGTTACTAAACAGGGTGCTTGAACTCTCAAGCAGCCACACTGTAAACATTCAGAGTTTCATATCACAATAGTTTTATTTATTTTTTGTTAGCTACGTTAGTCAGGGAGAGCAAGCAAGAATGTCAATGGAGGATTATGGTAAGCTGACAAGGAACCAGTTGGCTGAGATGTGCTAAGCCAAAGGACTGGGACATGCCAGTCTGACTAAAGGAAAAATTACTTTAGCCTTAATGACAGCTGCATCACAGACCAGCAACCAGGAGGACAACCAGACTGGGTTTGGGGATGGACAACTCTCAGAAAATGGACAGTTCAGCTTTGCCTCAGGGGACTTAAAAATCCATCTGGAGTTAAACAGTTGAACTGGAGGCCAAACATTTGGAAATAGAATCAGCAGAGACTGTGTCATTCGGAGGTTGAAGCAGAATCACCAGAGAGACTGTGGTGTTTGGAAGTCAAAGAAAATGAGAGGCAGAGGCAACAAGAAAAATAAATGCTAACTCTTCATCAGGGTGATAGAGGTAATGTGGAAGGGAATAACCAAACCTCAAAAGCAATAACGGTCAGTGAATTTCTTCCACAATTTAAAGAGGGTGAGAATTTTGATAGTTTTATTCATATGTTTGAAAGGGCATGTGAACAATATAATGTTGATCAAGGGCTCTGGGAACAGTTCCTGACCTCCTTACTCCATGGTAAAGTTGTAACTGCTGTTTCTAAATTGACTGAAACTGATTGCTTAAATTTTAATACTGTTAAAAATTGTTTATTAGATTGTTTTAACTTGAGGCTTATAGAAAAAAATTTTGTGAGCATAGACGCAAGGCAGATGAAAGTGTGTGTGCATTTATTGCTGAGTTAAGCACTTTTCCCATAGATGGGGGTGTCAAGTCACCACTTTTGAAGGGTTGACAGATCTTTTGGTGAGGAAATAAGTCCTTAACACTTTGCCTGAGGACATGAGGATCTGGTTGACAGATAGGGAATGCAATACCGCAGATGAGTTGGGGAAAGAAGGAGACCTATACCTAGCAAGCAGGACATCACTGCACAGGAAAGGGATACTCAGTGCTGCACTTTGGTCTAAGGGAACTCATGGTGGGCAGCCTAAACCACCCCAACAGAGTCCACCAGTAACAGCGGAAGTCGCTAGTTCAGCTACATGGCCAGGAGCAAGGGTTAAATGTTTTGAATTTAACCACTGCATCCATGTAGCATACAGATGTCCACTAAGGCAAGGTGGGGAAGAAAAGTTGTGAGCCAGTAAGTGGGAATGACAGAATGCCAGCAGTAAGTTGTCTAAATACAATAAGGGGACTAAACTACCACAAAAGGTTATATCTTATCTTAGTAGATGAGAAACAGGTTACTACTAAGAGACACAGCCTCTGACCAACCATAGTGAAGCCTGCAATTGTTAAAGAGGAGCACTACTTGCTTGGGCAGTCTACTCCAGTCAGAGACCCCATTCCGAATACCTTTGGCTAGGGTTCACCTTGACTGGGTGGGTGGGAAAGGAAGCAAGCATGTAGGTGTGTTTGAGGTTATCCCTGCAGATATCTTGAGAGGGAATGATTTTGATAATGCAGTACCATGTGTGCATCCAGTTTCCAGTTACATGCAGTCAGGCTTGGAGACAAGCATGTGGGTCTGGTAACCTGGGGGCGACCCAGACAAACCACACACTTGAAGAGAGGACTGCTAAGGTAGTTACTTCAGAGAAAAGCTATCCTGTAGCAGTGAGACTGAAGGTGAGCCACAGCTGCTGGTGGGTACTGATGTTCCCTTGGAAAGAGTGACTGATAGGGCAGAGGTGATTAGTAGTACCCAGGCTGGCAGTGAGGTACTGCTGTCAGAGGATAACAGACTTCCTGTGGAAGAGAAGCTGGGAAAGGTTACAAAGAGAGAGTTAAGACAGGCTTACCTCTCAGTCCCTACATTACCAGGCTTGAGGGAGGTAGCCAGGGAGGTTCCCGATTCTCAAGGAAAGGGGGAATCTGTATACTGGGACAAAGGGTTACTGTATAGACAGTGGACCCCTGAGGGAGGGCTAGAGGGTGAGAGAATACATACATTGGTCATGCCCAGAGCCTGTCATCTGGCACTTCTAGTCAGAGCCCATGATATTCCCTTTGCAGGTAATATGGGCATAAAGCATACCAAGAGACATATTATGCAGAACTTATATTGCTCTGGCATTTCCAGGGATATAACAGGGTACTGCAGGACCTGTGAGCAGTGCCAAAAAAGACAAGGCAGGAGACAAGGGGAAAGCTCCTTTGATGCCTTTGCCTGTGATTGAAAAGCCATTTCAGTGGGTAACTATGGATATTATGGGGCCTCTGAGAACCCTGAGTTTCACAAAGAAAAAGTATATCCTAGGGGTATTAGATTATGCTACCAAATATTAGGGAACATGTGTTAAACAGTTGGAATTTATTAAAAAAAGAAGTTGATTATTTATCGAAAAAGAATGTTATTTTTTCCTATAAAAGAGGGAGAAATATACAAGATTTTCTGGTACATAGCTGATTTAAAATGGCTAATATGCCAGTGTATTCACAAGTTACTAATCAGGGAACTAAAAGATGTGGTAAATGTACTATTTGTAAATTTATTGTACAACAATTTCATAAAATTAATGGTATTTCAGTTGTAACTAAGGGAATATACAACTGTAATTCAACAGCGGTGGTTTATGGAATTGAATGCCCATGTAAAAAGTTTTATGTGGGAGAGACAAAAAGAACATTAGCATGTAGGATTAAGGAACATGTTAGGGATATTTTGAAAAATAAGGAAACAAGTCCGTTGGCAGGGCATTTTCAAAAATATCATGGTGGTAATGTGGAAAATGTGAGAGTCACAGTGCTAGAAAGTATTGAAAATATAAAATATTTAAATGATAAGTGTATAAAACAAATATTAAAGAAAAAAGAATTATATTTTATATTAAAATTTAACACGCTCAAACCTTATGGTCTGAATTATGACTGTTCATGGAAGAGTTTGCTCTAGTCAGTATGGCTTTAAAGTGTGTAGTGTTTTGCAGAGTGGTTGATTGAATAATTGGTTATAATTAATTTATGAGAAAGTTGTAGTTGTATAAAAGGGAAACTGTTAGTGCAATGAATAATTTACTCTGTAAAGGCTGTTAGAGAAGAAGAATTGTGTATCTTGTGTTGTTGGATGTAACTACATCTTATTGGATTAAATCTTTTTATAAATTGCTGCGGAGTCCTTCTTTGTGGTACAACAAGAATTGTTCGTGAGTGCTTTGTGGTTTTGCAATTATGCTACCAAATACCCTGAGATGTTGGATCTGTCCTCATCGAAGCAGAAAAGGTAGCAAATGCTTTGTTAGAGATTTTCAGCAGGGTAGGCCCCCCTCAAAAAAATACTGACTGACATAGGTGCCAATTTCAAGTCAGACCTGCTAAGTTGTCTGTGGGAATGCTGTGGGTGAAGCATCTAAAGACCAGCCGCTGCCACACTCAGACTAATGGTCTGGTGGAGACGTTAAACTCTGCAATAAAGACCATGCTATGGACATTTGCAGTCCAGTTTAACAAAGACTGGAACAAATATTTGCCCCATCTGTTGTTTGCTTACAGAGAAGTGCCACAGGAATCCACAGGTTATTCACCTTTTGAGTTGCTGTATGGGCATAGGGTGCAGGGACCTCTAGATTTGATTTGCGATGAGTGGGAGGGTGAGTGTGTATACCGCAAGGAGTCTGTTATGACATCTGTCCTAAACTTCAGGACAAGGCTCAGCAAACTCATGGGCTTGGCCCAGGAAAACCTGGCAAAAGCCCAATAACAGAAAAGGGTCTGGTATGACAGGGGAATATTCAAGGTAGAGAGTATGCTGTTGGGCAGCAAGTTATGGTTCTCATTCTTGTCAGACACAACAAGCTGCAGGCAGCTTGGGTGAGACCCTTCAAAGTGGTAAGGAACGTCAGTGATGTTAACTACATGGTAGAACTGCTAGGCAGGAGGCAGGGGAATAAACTTTACTATATTAACATGATGAAACTGAACCATGGTAGAGAGGCCCTGTTGCTAAGTATTTGCAGTAAGAGGCAGGAGGAATCTGAGGAGGATCTATGGCTACAGGGAGCCAGCCAACCAAATCCCAAGTCACTATGGTGGAGCATAGGGTTGCAAGCTTATGATATGACAGGACAGCACTGTACTGGGGTCAGCAATGCCAAGACAGTTGGAATGTCAAGACAGGGAATGGGTAATGTATTCCCAGATAAGCTCATCCCTCTCAAGCAACATTTCTCAAGGGTCACTTGAAAAACTAGCTTGAGTCTTCGAAGGGGGGGTGATGAAAGGAGATACTGCCAGCCCAGATAGCTGAAATTTTGTAAATAATTATATGTCATTGGTGAATATCAAAATGATTTATACAAGATGCTCATGTTACAAATGTATCAGAACTGTATGTTGTGTATATCAAACTGCTTGTACAGACGCGTGTTGAAAAGGGTATTTGCAGAGTGCTGTTTGAAATGTAGCCACAGTGTGCTCTATTGGAAGAGAACAGAAATATACATGCACTATTGTAATTGTTTAAATGTATATATTTTAATAGTGGAAACTGAAATACAGGAGGTTTAACTTCAGAAAAAAATGAAATTAAATTAGTTTATTTCTTTGGCATAAAAGATGGCATTTTTCAGTTTTCAATGTAGCAAGAGACACAATGTCTGTACTAGGAAACTTTCTGTGTTGTCTATATGATGAAGTAATTACTAGTCTTAAAAGCATGAAGGAATGCAATTGTTTTATGACTTCCGGCATCTGCCAGAGATCTGAGGAGAAGCTCTTGTCTGTATATTTTTACAGATAGATGCTAAATATTGCCAGATTCATCAGTGGTTGTTTGCTCTGGGAACTACCAGTAAGATGACAAGACATTATGTCATTCTGCAAGTTATCCCAGCAGTAATATCTGAGATATTAATTTGAGAAGTCAGAACATTGTGCATTCTGTCTGGGACCTGACAACAACTAGAAGATCCATTCACTACATCTGCTTTGCTTTAGTATTAAGTTCTTAGGTTATAGTAATTCTCTTAGATTCAATCATGAATATAGTGAAGCTTAGTTTAGATACTTTATTTATTTGAGACAGTCATGCAGTGTTGTTTTAAATATTTCCTGTGGTTTTGAACTCTGATGTCACTGTGAATATATATTTAGTATTATCTTGTTCTTTTATTATTTATTATTAAACTGTATTTAAACCTTTCATTGTGGCTGATCTGTGTTGATATATTTAAGTTTTGAGAGCACGTGCACATCTGTTTGGTGACACTGTGTGGGCCAGAGTAAGACTGGATACCCTTTGTTAAGGGCCTTAAAATAGCTGATAAGGAGTGGACTTGTGGCAGTGGTAACTACCTTATAGTATGTACAGAAGGGGCATAGCTTGTAAACCTGTGCCAGGCTTTCCCAGGTGTGTGTGTGTGTGTGTGTGTGTGTGTGTGTGTGTGTGTGTGTGTGTGTGTGTGTGTGTGTGTGTGTGTGTGTGTGTGTGTGTGTGTGTTAATCAAACCTCAAAGAGTGTGTGTGTTTGTATGTCAGCTACTTGGGCAGGGATATGAAGCACTTGCTGGACAGAGAGAGTGCTGAAGGTCTAGGCATGGTCACTCAGCTGAGGTCTCAACTCTATAGCTGTGCCAGTTGGGAATCGTATTGGAGATCTGAAGGAATTTAGTGAAGCCATCCCCAGGCTGACTTTGGTCTGTGTGTGCACTTAAGGGAAATTACACTTGGTGCACAGAGCTGCATCTGGAAATTATGTGTTTGTACTTGTCATCCTCCCAGTTTATATCCCCCACTGGTGCCAGTGGTGAGGATTGGGGATCCTTAATTTCTGGTCTGGTGGAGGGTTGTTACAGGAACATATTTAAAGTTGGTCCCTATATTAGCTCCTGTTTAATTGAAGATGCATACATTTTTGTGCTAAGAAGTTGACAAGTGTCTCCTCTCTTAAGCCTGTCAGGGGAGTTGTTTGCTGGTTGCACTGGCTGGATCTCTTTCAGGGGTTTTGTGTGATTTTTGTGTTTATTCTGTTGCTGTTGGTAGATGCGGACCATTAATGGTTTATTTTGGAAGCTATGTTTTTTGAACTGTTCCTCCCTTAAATCAGTTCATATACTTGAGGCATGTATGGCATAGTGGGACATGGTCCGATAGTTTTAGGCTCTATCCAGTGTGTGCATGTGTTTGTGGGATTGTGACATGTGCAGGGTATGGTACTGGATGGGCTTTTATGCTGGGTATTATCCTGGATTTGGTTACTCACAGGGAACCCCTTTGTTGATTACTAGCTAGTTGTGTGCTGTCTCCTTTGTTGATTACTAGTCAGTTGTGTGCTGTCAGTTGTGTGTCTCCTTTCTTTATTACTAGTCAGTTGTCTGCTCTCCCCTTTGTTGATTACTAGTCAGTTGTGTGCTGTCAGTTGTGTGTCTCCTTTCTTTATTACTAGTCAGTTGTGTCCTGTCTCCTTTGTTGATTACTAGTCAGTTGTGTGCTGTCAGTTGTGTGTCTCCTTTCTTTATTACTAGTCAGTTGTGTGCTGTCTCCTTTGTTGATTACTAGTCAGTTGTGTGCTGTGAGTTGTGTGTCTCCTTTCTTTATTACTAGTCAGTTGTGTGCTGTCTCCTTTGTTGATTACTAGTCAGTTGTGTGCTGTGAGTTGTGTGTCTCCTTTCTTTATTACTAGTCAGTTGTGTGCTGTCTCCTTTGTTGATTACTAGTCAGTTGTGTGCTGTCAGTTGTGTGTCTCCTTTCTTTATTACTAGTCAGTTGTCTGCTCTCCCCTTTGTTGATTACTAGTCAGTTGTGTGCTGTCAGTTGTGTGTCTCCTTTCTTTATTACTAGTCAGTTGTGTCCTGTCTCCTTTGTTGATTACTAGTCAGTTGTGTGCTGTCAGTTGTGTGTCTCCTTTCTTTATTACTAGTCAGTTGTGTGCTGTCTCCTTTGTTGATTACTAGTCAGTTGTGTGCTGTCAGTTGTGTGTCTCCTTTCTTTATTACTAGTCAGTTGTCTGCTCTCCTTTGTTGATTACTAGTCAGTTGTGTGCTGTCAGTTGTGTGTCTCCTTTCTTTATTACTAGTCAGTTGTGTCCTGTCTCCTTTGTTGATTACTAGTCAGTTGTGTGCTGTCAGTTGTGTGTCTCCTTTCTTTATTACTAGTCAGTTGTGTGCTGTCTCCTTTGTTGATTACTAGTCAGTTGTGTGCTGTGAGTTGTGTGTCTCCTTTCTTTATTACTAGTCAGTTGTGTGCTGTCTCCTTTGTTGATTACTAGTCAGTTGTGTGCTGTGAGTTGTGTGTCTCCTTTCTTTATTACTAGTCAGTTGTGTCCTGTCTCCTTTGTTGATTACTAGTCAGTTGTGTGCTGTCAGTTGTGTGTCTCCTTTCTTTATTACTAGTCAGTTGTGTGCTGTCTCCTTTGTTGATTACTAGTCAGTTGTGTGCTGTGAGTTGTGTGTCTCCTTTCTTTATTACTAGTCAGTTGTGTGCTGTCTCCTTTGTTGATTACTAGTCAGTTGTGTGCTGTGAGTTGTGTGTCTCCTTTCTTTATTACTAGTCAGTTGTGTGCTGTCTCCTTTGTTGATTACTAGTCAGTTGTGTGCTGTCAGTTGTGTGTCTCCTTTCTTTATTACTAGTCAGTTGTGCGCAGTCTCCTTTGTTGATTACTAGTCAGTTGTGTCCTGTCAGTTGTGTGTCTCCTTTCTTTATTACTAGTCAGTTGTGTGCTGTCTCCTTTGTTGATTACTAGTCAGTTGTGTCCTGTCAGTTGTGTGTCTCCTTTCTTTATTACTAGTCAGTTGTGTCCTGTCTCCTTTGTTGATTACTAGTCAGTTTTGTGCTGTCAGTTGTGTGTCTCCTTTCTTTATTACTAGTCAGGTGTGTGCTGTCTCCTTTGTTGATTACTAGTCAGTTGTGTGCTGTCAGTTGTGTGTCTCCTTTCTTTATTACTAGTCAGTTGTGTGCTGTCTCCTTTGTTGATTACTAGTCAGTTGTGTGCTGTCAGTTGTGTGTCTCCTTTCTTTATTACTAGTCAGTTGTCTGCTCTCCCCTTTGTTGATTACTAGTCAGTTGTGTGCTGTCAGTTGTGTGTCTCCTTTCTTTATTACTAGTCAGTTGTCTGCTCTCCCCTTTGTTGATTACTAGTCAGTTGCTTGCTTCTTGTATTTCTGGAATGTGTACTAAAAGTTCTAGAAGCCCTTCAGCTTCAGTACACCCAAGAGGTTTTTCCTCAAAAAGCAGAGCTTAAACAGCAAGGTATTAGGCAACGTTTTAATATGATCTTGCATGCTTCTACTGTCAGTAGAATAAAAAAAAAAGAGAAACAGAAATAAATGATTAGCATACAGATATAAGAAAAAGGAACACATTACTGAATCTGCTATCACTCTCCAATCATTTATTTGTTTATCTCCAGCAGAGTTTTCTGAAGCATCACATGATTAAGTTTCTTCTAGGAATAAAAAAAATCATACAGATAAGATGATTAACAGGAAATGTTGGTTATTTTTGTATGAAGGAAGCATATTAGCTGGGAATGTCCTATGTCATCTATATTGGGGACACTTTCAATCATTAGCCTTCTTATTCTTGCTATTTGCTAAATAAGCATGACCCTTATGTTTTTGTTATATGATTGAGAATCATGGATGCTGCCTTTGCCACTGGTTTCATTGTAGAGTTTATCATGATTTCTTTAAATGGCTCCATTCTTAAGATTGCATCTCTGTTATTTATTTTTAATTTTAGCAATTCCCTCCTTACAATGCTGAAGGAAATTTATCCTTGGAAGCTCAGGGTCTATTTTCTGACCTTGAGGTGGTGCATAGTTAAGAAAGAAATTTGAGTTGCAAAAGAAGGATTCAAGCCCTCCCTAGAAGTGAAGCCTTTGACTGTACCAAATGCAGCCAAAAAGTCTAGACATAGGACAGAAAAAGATGTTTAAAGCTATGCTGACTCCATAGTATTAATTCAAGATGCTGTCCAAGAATCTGAAGGTAATGAAGAGTTTATTTTTATTTATTTTATTTATTTTATTTTACATTTGTTGACCGGGCTAGTCCAACTGGATAGATTTCCATTTTCAGCAGAGGCCCGGGGAGAAAAGCTCCACATATAGACAAAAGGAGATACATCATGAGTGTTGTGTCAGGGTTACCTTTGGAGGTTAGGAGGCAAGTAGTAGTAGAGAAATACTTCTTTGAAATTTTATATTCCTTACCTAATGAGGACAGGGCTAGGATTTTCAACCTAGTTTTAGAGAGGAATATTGGTTCCACTCCAGTCGTTTCCATATGTCCCCAAGAGGCACAGATCCCCATGTTTGAGTCAAGTTCCTTTAGTAGTGCCAGCCCAGGCCTCAATTCCTCTCCACTCTCCAGCTTTCAAATGCAGATCCTTTAATCCAGAGCTTAATATTTTTAGAATAATTTTAAAATAATTTTTTAGCCCCTTGGCCATGGACAGTTCCCCTGGGTCTATCATACTGGGGTCCCACACCACTGCTCATGTTCCTGTGAATATTAAGGAGAAAGCCATTCATGGAGATTTCATTGACATCTTTGACTTAACTAACCCAGAAGGCATTCACAGGATTATTGAGTCTGACAACAATGGACCCAAATACCTCACTGCAGCACTTGTAGCTGTTGGTAACAAGGCCATAAGAGATCTATGACCAGGAGCTGGGACAACTGGGTTTTAGGGTTTGTGGTTCTCATGGCCATTATAATAGTAAAGGACCTGAGACAAGCCCTGCCACTGCTCTCTTACTTTCTCTCCATTAAGGAAGCTCACCACATCAGTGAGGAAAGGACCTGGTCATGATATGACCAAAGGTTCAGGAAACTTAAGGACACAGACAAGACCCACTGTTGAGATCAATGGCACATTGACAACTGGCTGAGCATTATGATGGAAAAACCTCATTCCCTGAACAATGACCTCCCAGCTGATAACCTACCAAAAATTAATTTTTGTTGGGCTTTCAACAATGGCAAATGTTCATGGCCTACTTGCAGATTCTCCTACCTTGCTCTTCTTTTGGGAAAGGGCAACCTGATGCTGGTCAAAATCAGACCCTTCCTCTCCAAACCTCAACCCCGTTTTTAGTGATAGTATCTCCATTCAGAAGGTGGAGGTTCTGGTCAGGGACAGACATCTCTTTTGTGACCAAAGGAATAATCTTTCATGAGGTAAGTTACTGATTCAGGCTATTACATACCCTGGTCAGAGCAGGTAGACTTGCAGTATTGCTTTCAGATTACCCTGATAAGCAAGCAGGCTTATTTCTGATGAAAATCTTTTTTCAGACTTCTTCACTGAGTCCTCTGTTTCCTTGGATTTTAAGGTAGTCAAGTCAAGAACTTTTCCTCCATAAAAGGCAATGAATTTGAGGCTTTAAAATTAATTAAGAAAAAAGTACTAGTGGGAAAAGTTCTCAGCCAACTATCTCACCCTCCATGACCTGCTTTTAAAGTATGCCCATAGGCTTAGTCCAAAGGAAAAATCTGAGCAATATCACTTGATCCACCATCTCTCATACCAAACTTGTCAGTCAGCCAAGCCAAGAATCTGAAGGTAATGAGGAGTTTATTGTGTCAGGGTTACCTTTGGAGGTTAGGGGGCAAGTAGTAGTAGAGAAATACTTCTTTGAAATTTTATATTCCTTACCTAATGAGGACAGGGCTAGGATTTTTGACCTAGTTTTAGAGAGGAATATTGGTTCCACTCCAGTCATTTCCATATGTCCCCAAGAGGCACAGATCCCCATGTTTGAGTCAAGTTCCTTTAGTAGTGCCAGCCCAGGCCTCAATTCCTCTCCACTCTCCAGCTTTCAAATGCAGGTCCTTTAATCCAGAACTTAATATTTTTAGAATAATTTTAAAATAAGTTTTTAGCCCCCTTGGCCATGGACAGTTCCCCTGGGTCTATCATGCATAGTGAACTCTGGATTGCTGCAGCTCTAGACCAGGTCACACAGACTATCAGGGAGTTCTCAAATTCTTGGCTGAGCAAACGAGATATTCAGTATGCATTCCACCTTCTTTCCCATCAAAGAGGAAGATTGGCCCTTACTGGGATTTCAGTTTAGAAATAAATTATTTTTCAGTACTGCTATGCCTGTGGGTTGATCCCTGGCTTGTGCAGCCTTTGAAACCTTCAACTCCACCCTGCACTAGTGCTGGCAACAAAGGGCCACTAACCAAACTGCTATCCATTACCTAGATAATTACCTAATAGTAGGTGAAGGGAGGACAGTGGCTTTGGAGAGCATAAATATTTTCATTGAACTGTACAAGTAGTCCCCTTGGCCATTGAAAAAGTGGAGGGTCCCACCCAGGATAACCACATTTTTAGGGCTTTTTATTGTTGTTCCATGTTCTTCCTTCAGACTACCCACTTATAAACTCCTTCAACAATGATTATCCTTTCACAGAATGAATGGGTGCCTGCAAAGCTTGCACTGGAGATATCGTACAGCTCCACAGACTGTTGAACTTTGCTTGCTGAGCCACTGCTTTGGGCAGGACGTTTCTCAGATCATTATCTAACCTGCTGAGAATGGACAAGATGAAACACCACTGGTTGAGGAATACCAGCAGGATCAAGGAAGACCTTTGCCTGTGGAACACCTTTTTACTCAATTTCAATGGGCTCACATTTTGGTAAAGTGTCTGGGTTTTCTCCATCAAGTTGAAGTTTTTCACTGATGCAGCAGCAAGCACAGGCATGGATGTCTATTTGCAAGTGAAGTGATTTGGGGCAAAATAGCCCGCCTCCTGACCAGAGGATAAAAACTCAGACATTACCATTTTAGAGATTTTTCCCATTTGGGTTGCCACGTTAATTTGGAAAAAACATTTTTCTATCAGAAGAATGTTCTTTTATTCTGATAACTCTGATAACTTAGCAGTAGTGCAGATCATTAATATGAGATCATCTAAATCTAGATGGCTGCATTTTGTGATCAGGTTACTAGTTTTAAATTTACAGATTAACTTGTGGTTCACAAGCCATCATGTTCCAGGAAAATAAAATAGCACAGCTGACAGCCTTGCCCATTTTCAGGTTTACGGATTTCATCAGATGGCCCCAGATGCTGTTCCTGTCAGGACACCCATCCCTTCAGAACTCTGGCTCATTGACAAAGAGTAACAATAGCACTTTTATCTAGGTCTTGGGCTTCAAGGGGGCTTATTCCTCCTCCTTGCATACCTTTAGCCTTTTTAAAGCAAATTACTTCAACCCATAAGGCATTGGGTCTCCCTTTTTTACTGCAGTTCATAGCCCATAGATGTTTGTTGAATGATGTCCCTAGCTCAATCTGGATACACCTAGATGTTTTGGGGAGGTTAGCCCGCTTGTCAGGTTTCCCAGATTTTTATGGTCAGTGGATGGTCAGCAGGGTCCTGTGAGTTGGGAGAACTGTATATGATCCTTAATACTTTAATAGCCATTGCCACAAACCTCAGCCATTCTTGTAGTTAGCTTTATTGAACCCATCTATCCTCCCTCCCTTCTCCAAAGGTGGTCACCCCAGGAAACCCATTGGCTGCCACCTCCTTGGGCTCATTATAAAGGGTCTGTATTTTTCAGCCAATGGTATTTACTCTTTTGTTTCTCCTCCAGCCCTATTTTCAATTTTATGTTTAGTCACCCTATCTCTGTGACAGAAGTCAATTCTACCTTGAAAAAAGTTCTTAAGTATATAGTTATTTCCACCCAGGGCTAATCATCTCACTCATTTCACATAGGGTATACCTCTGACCTAGCAGAGGAGGAGCATTTGACTAAAGTCCTAAAGAGGATGGAGAGGTGGTTATCTGATGTCTATCGCTTGTACATTAGGTAATAACCTTTTTATTTACCTTGCAGGGAAGAAGGTTCTTTGGATCCTGGGACACTCTTTTGTCCAAAGAGGGGCTTGGGAAATATCCACCCAGCTGGCTAGATGAACAAGTTTTCTGAATCAGACCCTTTGGATAACCCACTGGTTCAGCTTTCCAGGTTTGTGTTGGATGCACCTATGGCATGCCATTTATCATTTAATTAAACATTATCAACTACTTTGGTGATACACCTAGGATGCAATGATTTGACTAAAGTTCTGAAGAAAATTTTAGCATCTAGAATTCTCACTGATCTGCATAGGTTATGCTCCCTTCATCTGGACATTCTAATGTATTGGTCTGCCATCCTTAAAAGACTGGTCTGGAAGGGCGTCTTTAGGAATTCAGTTGTGGAAAAGGCTGGGTGCTTCATCAGCCATCACGTTGTTTGGGCCAAGAGCATTGATTATAGAGTTATTGAGCACAATGACCTAGCAAAACCAGACAAAAACTTTTTTGATTCCGATGGTATCCATTTGAATGAACTGGGACTTGATGTAGTCACTTGCTGTTGACTTTTGTCAGTTGATAATTATTTTAATGCAGATAATTAGTGCAGTGTTTACAGTGGCCATTTTCTTACAGGTACTATGCTGATTTAGTGGCCTATTTGTGGGGGAATGGCTGTTGTAACCTGCTGATTCACAAATTAGCCCCCTTGCATTCTTCCATTAGCTGTCAGCACCCTCTTGATGGATTAGCAGTTCAGGATGACCTGTGAGTTCTGGAGCAGACAATTTATGGCTAGGCTGAGAGTTAACCATTGGGTTCTTGACTTTATGACAGGTCTGAGGATGCTGGGGGTTATTCCCTTGATTGAACAGTACTACTATAACTTGCAAATCAGTAATTAGCACAGGGTCATAATGCTTGTAGCTGTTAACAAGATGGATTCTGTAGTCTAGGATTTGTTTCTGTCTGCCTTCATTTACCTGTTGTGTGACTCTCAATAAAATAATTAATTGGACAATCCTCTGGGATAGTTAGGGAATTGGGCTAGGCTCCTCAATATTCTCCTACACTATGGAGTACTTATGGACCTGTAATGGTAACAACACATCTATAACCACCTTTGGTATCGCAGGAATGGTCTTATTTAGAAGTAAATATTTTGGAATCCTGTGACAGCACTTGTGAGTAGATTTCTAAAATACTACAAATCTGAACCTGTGGGGATACATCCCCTTTAACAGTAGACTATATCATGACCTATGGGGATGCAGCCCTTTTAGCAGTAGACTGCACTATGAACCTGTGGGGATACAGCCCCTTTAGCAGTAGACTATACAATGAACCTGTGCGGATACATGCTCTTTAGCAGTAGAGTATACCATGAACCCATGGGGATACAGCCCTTTTAGCAGTAGACTATACCATGAACCTATGGGGATACATCCTCTTTAGCAGTAGAGTATACCATGAACCCATGGGGATACAGCCCTTTTAGCAGTAGACTATACTATGAACCTGTGGGGATACAGCCCCTTTAGCAGTAGACTATACCATGAACCTGTGGGGATACATCCCCTTTAGCAGTAGACTATATCATGAACCTGTGGGGATACATCCTCTTTAGCAGTAGAGTATACCATGAACCTATGGGGATACAGCCCTTTTAGCAGTAGACTATACTATGAACCTGTGGGGATACAGCCCCTTTATCAGTAGACTATACCATGAACCTGTGGGGATACATCCTCTTTAGCAGTAGAGTATACCATGAACCTATGGGGATATAGCCCTTTTAGCAGTAGACTATACTATAAAACTGTGGGGATACAGCCCCTTTAGCAGTAGACTATACTATGAACCTATGGGGATACGTCCTCTTTAGCATTAGACTATATCATGAACCTGTGGGGATACATCCCCTTTAGCAGTAGACTATACTATGAACCTGTGGGGTTGCATCCCCTTTAGCAGTAGAGTATACCATGAACCTATGCAGTCTGTATCAGTTCTCCAAAAAACGTTTCCACAGAACGCTACATCTTTGGCCCATATTCAGTGAAATTCACTTCCACAATTCGCTGAATACTTACAGGACAAAGACATAGTTGGCCAACTGCACAACTTTGCCCTTTTTTCCACTGTAGTGCAATCTTGGAGTTGGTATATTTAGTTAGGGGGGTGGGGGGCACATCCCCCCACATGGGTGTTTATTTTTTTTTTTCCAAACATATTTATTAAATTTACACACGTGACAAAGCTAGATTTGGGTCAGTTGAGTTGCTGGGCAAGTATTTGTTTGCACTTTAAGTATTCAGCAAATCCCAGAAGTGAATCTCACTGAATATGAGTCGACAAATTTGCATTCTGCTGAAAGGTTTTTCAGCTACCTAATATAGACCTGAACCTGTGGGGATACATCCCCTTTAGCAGTAGACTATACCGTGAACCTGTGGGGATACAGCCCCTTTAACAGTAGACTATACATTAACCTGTGGGTATACATCCTCTTTATCCGTAGACTATACCATGAACCTGTGGGGATACATCTCCTTTAGCAGTAGATGTTACATCCCCTTTAGCAGTAGCCTATACCGTAAACCTGTTGGGATACATCCCCTTTAGCAGTAGACTATACCATGTACCTGTGGGGATACATCCCCCTTAGCAATAGACTATGCCATGAACCTGTGGGGATACAGCCCCTCTAGCAGTAGACTATACCATGAACCTGTGGGGATACATCCCCTTTAGCAGTAGACTATGCCATGAACCTATGGGGAATACATCCTCTTTAGCAGTAAACTATACCATGAACCTGTGGGGATACATCCCCTTTAGCAGTAGACTATACCATTACATAATAAATAGTGCCTAAGTCATGCACATTAATTATAGGAATAAAAGGTGAAACCATTTATTGAAAAAGCAGTTTGCTTCAGCTAGGCGTCCCATTAAAACTGTGGTATACTCCCTGCAGACAAATGAAAGGTAACCTCTCTTTGACAAATCACAGTCTATTACCTCTTAGTAATATCCCAAGTCTGCTTCCTAAGTTATAAAGTGCAGATTGTCTAGAGACTTAAGTAAAGTTTATTTTTTATATTAATGGAGTTGTTTTTGAGGTGGAGTAAATAGAGTAATATAAGGATGTTTACTTTTTTTGTGGCTGATTTAACTCAAGTGCATCAGAAGTAAGACGTAAAGTTCTAGGAATCACATTTCCCTCATTTACAGCTCTCAAATCCATCTGTCACTGGTGGCACGAGCAGCATTGCTCTAGTTCTAGACAAAGGTACTAAAGGAATAAAACAGGTTACAAAAGAACTTTACAGTACAAGTCTGACCAGTTGATTATTTTCCCGAAAGTTTATAAGTAAGAGGTTTGGCAGTAAGCATGCTATCATCCCCAGCTAGGAGTGAGTAATGCCTCTACCTGTGGCTGGTGTGTACACATGCTACTGTAGTCAGACTGATTAAGTACAAGTCATGTGTGGGTAAAGCCCTGCATTTCCAGCACACATAAAACTTATCCTGTTGTACAAATAGTCAGTCTGTTTTGGAGGGAGTGTTTTTAACAGTTTTATGATTCAGTTTTATTTTAACCTTATGACAGCCCCTATCCTTGAAAGTTCCCTTTTTAATTTTCATTGTATTCTAATCAAACTTAATCAAGAATGCACAGTATGAATGTAAAAAGTATTATTTTCAGTTTTAATTAAGATTTTCTAGCATATTCTTTAAAAAATGATAATCACTAAATTGAAGGACAGTTCCACTACAATAATTCATTATTTCTTTTTTGCTCTTCTGTGCATTTTGTAGTCATTTCTCTCTTTTTTGCTGCAGTTTGGAATTTAATATTGTTTCTTTTTAGCCAGGTAAGAGAGTAATCTAAAATGTATTACTGTGAAATCAAGGGACTAAATTCCTAAATGATTAGAATAAATGGTTATGTTTTGACATTGGATGTTGAAAGAAATGGAGTACATGAACTGTGTTCCTGAGCAGGTGTTTTTGTTTGTCTATTAATTTAGTGATGTTTCCAAAGAATATATCCATACTGGAGTCGTAATTTTTTTGTTTACTTCTTGTGGAACTGCTTTTCTTTTAGGCATGTTAAGTAGCAATCTAGTTAAATTTAGCAGTTATAATCCCTGTAGTCCTCTGATTAGCCTTGGGATCAGGAAGTTCAAGCTGTGAATTAACGTCAGTTTTGTTGCAGCAATCTGAGTGTATTAATTTCTATCTGTGTGATTCCACTGCCTGTTTCTCATCTCTCTCCTGCAGTGATAATACTAGATTTACCACCTGGGAGATTCCATTAGCAAACAATCAGCAAAGTTTTTAACATTATTTCTTCTTATTACAGGTAAAAAGGTTTGTGCAATGCTTCCTTGCAAACTGTTAACAACAGTAGTGCCACATACAACTCCATTAAATATTGAGGTAGGTAGTTGTACACGTCATCTGAACAGACTCTTTAAATCCCCATAAATTACTTATCCGTTGCTTGTCTGAGTATGATCTGTGGGAAGATAAGTTAACTGGAGATGGGCAATGAAAACGTGCATGAGTTAGTGTAAACAATGCAACATGAGTACCTCAAAAGCTTTACTCAGGCAAATAACTCAAGCCCCCTATATTTGGATCCAGTGAGACTGTTTCTGCTGGATGGGCTTCCTGTAAACTGAAGCTGTGTTGCTTGAATATTGAAGATTTGGTTAAGTGCAGACTGATATCCATTCCAGGATACACAGTAACAGAAATGACCCAAGATATACTCAATGAAATTCAGGGACATTATTATAATTGTTATTATTATTGTTATTATTATTACCTAATCACCCCATTTCAGTGGCACATTCTTTTTCCTGAGGAAGAATGCTGCAGTTTAGAAATGCTGCCTGAAGATGAAAGTTCGCATCGGGACAGGCATTAGACAAGAAGAACTAGAAGCTGTGGAGGCATTGCAGTCTCACTTGTAGGAATGCTTTAAACACAAATGTTGGTTTAACGGTACATAGTGATGATAAGCATTCTCTCTGGGATTCAGAAATAATGAGCATACTGCATTAATTGACATAGCATGACGCGCAGCAAAGAACAGGGTGAGGCTGATTCAGAGACATACTTCTATGTAAATTAGCGTGGTCAGCAGTATATGCAAATGATTGCATGCCAATATGCAAATGAGACATATTTTAGAAATGAGGTTAATTGCATATGCAGATGAGAGAAGACAACATGGCAAATGATTCAGAATTGTATAGCATCATGGTAAGCAGCAAATCTGTACATCGTCATTTCCTGTGAACAGATATACAATATTGACCATGCTAAGAATGCTATGAATAGCATTTGCACGTGTTAGTGGACTTTCCCACAGCCAGTGACTGTGCTGTTGCTCATCAGTGACGTCCTTGCCACAGATGGGTCCATCTGAAGATGACCTGCCATCACTTCCATGACAGGGACAGAGTTGAACACTGCTGTATGGACAGGAAAACCATATGGGAACTTGTAGATGTGCAGTCCTCATGTGGAATCACATTGGGATGTGTGAAATGCCTATCTCTGTGAACATTAAGATCTGTGTTGCATTAACCATCCTTGCTACAGAGACTTTCCAGTGGCCATCAGTGGACACAGTAGGAGTTCTACAGGTGTCTTCCTTGTAAATCATACACAGCTTCCTTCTTGTCATACTACAGCATGTGGAGAAGCATATGTGGTTCCCATGGACTTCTGAGGAGAGAAGAAAACACTATGAGGGCATTTTATGCAATAGCCCATTTTTTAGGATCATTGACTGCCCCAAAAATGCCATCAAGGCTCTCTCTTATCCACTTAACATCCAGTATGTTAACTAGAAGAGGTTTCACTTCATCATCTCCTAGGTGGTATATCATGGTGGCATTGCCCAGCAACATGCCTCTCTCTTGTGCTTAGAGCTTACTTAGTAGTGCTGGCATTGCCTACTGCTCTTGTGTAGGTGAGGACTGTGCATACTGTGATGGGCTCACATGATTGGCTTGGTCTTCAATGGGCCTGGGGATGCATATGTGGTGTCCACAGCTGGAATGGGCATGTTGGTAGAACTGGGTGTTATGGTGCCCTCCACTATAATCTTTGAGAATGGAACTGTCTTGTCTCACTGTGCTATGGGGAGGCTGTCATAATTTTCAGGCATTGATGTCAGGTATGTCCTGTCCTTCTTCACCTGGCCCTATTCTAATATCAGCTGTGAAGGTAGAGACAAAACACACATGTATGTACATGGATTTATGCAACAATCACATATCCCTATGCTATGACAGAAATACATGTCAAATATTAGAAATGCAAACAGCATATAACTTGGTGTACATGGCATGGTTGTGTCATTCCTGACATACATGCAGGAGAGATATGGTGATTTTACTGTTGGTAAGGTCATGACTGTTGCATGCTAACATACCTTATTAGTGGCACATGAACATGCCAGCTGGTGTATCCCTGACAGACACACAAGGTATTGCCACTAGCCTAACTTCCAAATCCAGACTTCTTTAATGTATGAGTGCACAGTCACTTTCTCCAGACTGGGACATCAGGAACTCCATAGTGACTGTGGGGGTGGCTTTGAATGTTGTCTTTCAACCATGGCCATTTATCTGGCAATGGTCTGCGCTTTTGTGCAGGCATGGTGGATTATGTCAGTGACCCTGCAGTGGATCTGTGTTTCCATTCTGATATGTCTACATCAGTTACCAGGTCCAGCCACTTCCACTCATGAAGACCTTGTCAGCCTTTCCAGTGCACAAAATTTACCTGCCTTAGCCTGACATGGGTACACAAGGCTTGAAGGAGTACTGCTGTTTCTGCAAGGGTGTACTTTTACCCCCTCTGTTTCTGTTTAGGTGCTATCAGAATATCTGTACACATGAACATACACCTATGGTCAATGTCTGGACACAAACATAGTCCCCATCCCCTATAACTAACCACCAGCCATGTTGCAGTTATGTCTGCAACATGTGACTCACCTCCTATACTATATTGTGAGAGGGTTTGTCTCTACAATATGCCAACAGTGCCATTATAGAAACAGATCATGATGTAACCTGCAGACACTGATGGGTGTATATATAGGACAGTGCCCCCAGGTGATACTGAAGTGTGTTCTGCATGCACATCTCTGCACCCTAACCCATGTATCAGGTTTGTACTTCCATCTGATTTTCTGTGGATGAATTCTGAACTTCTGGACTATAGTATGCTCCTTCCCACACATCCATCTGTGTTACCACTCAAGACAGCCACTTCAGGGATTGCTGTATGATAAAGGCTCCCAGGAGAGCTAGGGAGAAACAAAACCTGCATTCTTTATGCTCTCATCCCTGAAAATCAGTATCAGTCCCCACCCATGTATGCTGGCTACTTCTGTTGCACACCCTCCACACTCTCTGCATAAATAATGCATAAAATCATAGAAAATTTTTTGAACTAATGAAAACAGATATGTCTTTAGGAATATTTTGAGGACAGCCAGAGTGGAGCACTTTTTTCTTCCAATAGGGGAGGAGGTTGTAGAAGCAATCTTGCTGATAAGAAAAGAAACACTTAGAAGATATCTCCAGATGTACCCTGGCAACCTCTATTAGACCAATGGATGGAGACTGCAAGGGCCTAAGTGGAACATATTGGAGTAGGAGTCCCTTGAAAAATGACTCATATTGTGAAGTGATCAATACACCAAAAGTGAGTGTATACCAGCTTTTTCACCCTTGCCACTCCTGAATCAAGAACATACGACACCAAATCAGTTCAAGAGTCAGGGAAGGAAACAGAGGATTCCTTCCACAAAGAAATCAACACCTCATACCATCAAACATATGGGATTTGAAATGTTTTATTAGGAATATTTCTTTGAAGTTAATGTTTCATGAAAACTCTAAAACTTCTGTATTTAAGAAATCGAGTGTTTTTATACCTCCCTCCATCCAGTTTTAGATGTATTTTTGAAAGCCTGCGAAACAGATTTGTTAAAAATTATGAGTAATAGGAAGGGAATTTCTATAATTTAAATTGTGATGAGTTTTTCACCATTCAACAGCTATAAGAGATGGATACCATTGTTATTAGACCTGCTGACAATGGCAGTGTGATGGTGATTTTAGATTCAGAATATTATGCTGAAATCATGAAAGCAGTTTTATTTGATGGTGACAAATATTTAGTCATTCAACAAACTGATGTTAATGACTTAATTAAGAAATTGCATGATGATCTATACGACTGTGTGATGTCCAGGTATATTACTAAGGATCTATATGACTATCTTTTGACTGAACAACCAACACTACCCCTTGTATATGGCCTCTCTAAAATTTATAATCAACCCACAAAACTGCCTATGAGACCAATTGTCTCAGGGAGAAGCTGGCTTACTGAAGCCCTTTTCATCTACTGTCTGTAGAGACAATGCTTAGACCAGTATTAGATAGAACATCGACCATTTTGAGCGATCCTAAACAATTTATAAAATCATTGTATGATGCAAATAGGATGATTTCCAATGCCCAACAAGTTTTTATGGTAACGTTAGATGTTTCATCTTTATTCACAGTCATCCCTAATGCTCTGGGCTTGGAGTATATTTGACAGATAACAGTAATTAGTTATACTTTAAATCAGCTTAGTTTGATTTGTTTATTGAATGTATTCTTGAGAATAATGTGTTCATCTTTGATGACAAATATTACTGGCAGAGATCCACCATGCACAAACAGTTATGCAAACCCAGTTTCAGCCCATTGGGAGTTCACACAACTACTAACTGGTAATCGTTTTTCAGCTTGCATAATCTTTTTTTTAAAGATTTGTGGACTATGTTTTTATTTTATGGCAAGGACCAGAGTTTGAGCTATCTAAATTTTTCAGATTTTTTTGAATCAATGTACTACATGTTTATGATTTACTATGGATTATTCAGCAAGTGAAATTGTATGTTTTAGATTTATGTATTATTAGAAGTGGTGATGACACTTTTTCAACTAAGCTACATAATAAAGAATGTAGGAAGAACAATATTTTACATAGGTGAGCATGCATCCATCTTATGTCTATTGAAACATAATGTGTGGACAGGGCATGAGACTATCTAGATTGAACTGTAGATATTCAGAGTTTAAAGAAGCTCTTAGCAGCTTCAGAAATGATCTTCAGAATAGAGACTATTTCAAATGAGAAACAGAGCAACATTTTGCTATAGACAATTTTGATAGGCAAGGCAGTGCAAAGCTTTATTTTTCAGATAGCCTAGATATTTCAACTTGTGTACATAGAGACAATGACACATGTCCTGTAGGGATTTCTATCACTTTTTCATCTAACATAAGAGATATCTATGATGTGTTTCATAAAAATTGATCCATTCTGACCTCTGAAGATAATCAAAGAGTTGGTGGGCTCCAAACCAAGATTTTTCTTTAGAAATAAAAAATCATTAAAAAGCATGCTCTGTTATAGACATGCTAAGAATACTGAGAGCTCAGCGGTTCAACCCATAGGTACTTATGGATGTGGCACATGTCATTTTTGTTCTTATACAGATAGTAGTGGTTGTTTTGTGCATCCAAACACTGGTAAGGAATATAAGTTTAATCTTTATGCTGATTGCAATACACAGAATATAGTGTATCTGGCTAGATGTAAATTGTGTTCATCTTTTTATGTAGGTATAATGAATCATTCACTCAGAGAGTGTATGCGTGAACACTTATATAGTATCAGGAAATCTTATCATGGGAACACTTTAGCCAGACATATTTCAGCATCTGGGGCAGAACATGCTTTTGCTTTTATGGTAATACAAGTGTTAATAGATGGTGTACATATGGGTGATCGTAGGACTATAACAGAGATGAATGAAGTAAACTGGATAATATCACTACAATCTGATAGGGAATGTGGTTTGAATGAAGCGATATCTTTAAAACCGTATTTGAGATTATGCAAACTTTTAAGTGATTTGATTGGCTAATTTGACTTTACCTTTATGGTTTCAAGTGATTTGATTGGCTATTTCTACTACTCTGTTGTATTTAAATAAATTTTAAATGACGTCTTATTATATTTGTTTTAATGATCTGAACAAGTATCTTTGGACGTGAAAGCACTAATCTGAATTAAACAGATATGTTCCCAGTGGTGTTTGTGCTCTTTTTGATGTTTGGATTTTTTACTACATGTTTACAGTTATGTATATTAGTGACTGGTACTTTCTAAAGATCCATAAGGGATATATTAGGGGTGTCACAGGCATCTGCCTCTAGAATATTACATCAGTTTTTAAATACAGTGCTACTAAATATGAAAGAGCGTATCTATTTCCCATGGACCCCACAGGAGACAACAAGAACCATGCAGGAATTCTATGCAGTAGCATACTTCCCTGAAGTGGAAGGCCATAGATTGCACACACACACATAGAAATAAAAAACTCGCCTGGTGAACAGGAAAGGAGGTACAACAAAAGAAAAGGTTTCCACTCTGTAAACTGTCTGGTTGTAATGCACAAGGGATAATCTACAATGTCTTTGCAAGTAATCCAGGCAGTTTCCATGACTCACACATATGACACACTTGTGAGATGTACACTGGGTTTGCTAGTGGTGAAATTTCACAAGGACTTCTAGTCAGGGATGCAGGTTATGCACTGGAGCTCATGACAGCTATGAAAAACCCACACAGCCCCATTGAGCAATGATACAATGATGCCCAAGCTCAAACTAGAAATATGGAAATGGAGTTCAGTCAGGTAGAAATACACAAACAGAACATTTTTTTTCTTTTCCTGCTAACACAGATAAAAAACTCCAGGTCTTTCTACATACTTAAATATAATCATCTTCAACAAGTGTACAAAACTGACATACAAATTAAAATTTGTCATGTAGCATTCAGTAGCATAATTGTAGAAATGCACACATGGATATGGCAAAAGGAAAGGGATAAAAAATGTGAAATAATAAAACTGATTTTCATTGGCCACTGCACTTCATGCTTAATGTTTAATGTTAAACTAAAAATATTAGTTAAGAAATAGCAATATACAATGACAATACAGCAATATAGAAAACAGATAAATCTCCCAAAGTCTTATTTTACTAGCAGTACCAAGCTCTATGATTCAAAACAGTCTTCACAGTACAATATAAGTACATTACCTACATGATTACCTTTATTTATATAGTGCAGAATCAGCCCAGTGAGGACTGTGAGTATGCAAATTAGGTGTGAAATCATTAGAATTCCTGAATAACAAAAGCTGCACTAAGTGCAGAAAATGTAAACATGGAGTACGAACCTACACAATTACATGCATATGTCCTAGCAATGCAAGGATGAGTGTTGAGAAGTGTTCCCTGTTTATGGCTTTCAGATGTCTATGAGTGATATAGGAGATCAACAGTCCTAACAATCAAATGCTGACTTTAATGACTACAGTTACTGGCCCTTAGTTGCACATATTAAAGGGAGTACGTTAGGCATTGGTAAAGATGACATATGTCAATAAAACAGAGATGGAGTTGATGTTATATAAGAATAGATAATGAAATGAGGCACCAGACAGGAAGACATGGATATGCTTGCAGTGTTTGCAGTCTTTGTTTAATATGTATGAGTGCATGCCTGTGCTATTGTTCGCATTCACTGTCTAATGTGAAAGAACAACTTTGATAAATTGTTTTTGTTGCATTTTCAATGTGACTTGACACAATGACACATTATTATTACTTTTAAACTCTTTTCACCTTGTTAATATATGTCCTTGTTTGTGGCAACTCTAGAAAATACTGTGAAATGATTGCTTTCGAAACCTTTGTTTGAGGGTGCAAATCCATACAGGCTCCTGTTACAACATAACAAATTTGGTTAAACATGTACATGTAAAGTATTTGAGCTACAATCATTTTTTTCTTGTATCATTTGAGCATTGTTTGGCATTGCACACCATTGACTGGCAGCATTTAATAGCATTGAACTGCATTTCACTGCTCAAGATGAAAACTGACACATTTTATTTGGACTGTCATCAATAGTGCAATGAAGACTGGCACTGTTGCACTTTAATTAGTAGTCGGAACAATACTGCATTATTAAATTAAAGTTGTTACACTCCTAATGTCTAAGAGTATTCAGATTAAAGAAGCAGTACAGATGATGCAGGGCTCAAAACCTGATCCCAGATAATTTCACTGAGGAAGTTTATAATAGTTTTTCTCATTTATTTTGTTATATGACTGTGTTGATGTGGGAAAATGATGTAAGGTCAGTACTGACTAAAATTGACAGACAGATAAGTCATTTGAAATTATTTAAATATGAATTTTGTGTGCTATGTGAACAATGAAAACATTCTGCTGGTCCTCTTCTCCATTATTATGGCATTAACTAAAGTCCTGATATTGCGAGGCATACATTATAGTAATGTGGAAATGAAATGTGAGATGGCTGAATGTATCACTGTAATGCATTACCAGCTATGCTTATTGCTACATCTACATTGTGATTCACTATGTTTATATTACCTGATTGAATGTTTAGGTTAGTGAATACCTAAAGGTTGATCTGGTAATATCAAAAAATTAAAACAGCAAAAGGCTGATTTAATGTAAGGAATGAATTCCCTCGGATGCAAAAAAAAAATTTTAAACCAAAATGAAGTGGGGGCTGTGCCCCCACACTCCCCCTAACTAAATATACCAAGTCTGAGATCACTCTACAGTGGGGAAAGGGGCAAAATCCACATAATGGCCAAGGGAATTCTTTCAATGCGTTAAATCAGCTTTTCACAGTTTTTGCTTTCGCTATTACCGGATTGCCATTTAGGTATTCACTAACCTAAATGTTTGATCAAGTAATAGGAACCCGATTCATTTCAGGTCTCTTCAACTTGTTTTTTTCCCCCATAAGCTGTTTGAATGCTTCTGGTAAATATTGCCTTCTGTATTTGCAAGCTAATTGGTGGAATCAAAATCGCTTTCATGGCTTAAGGAAAAAAGTGAAAAATGTAGTTTAGGCTGCCTTAGGTAGCACAAATCAGCCTGACAGCATTGAATGGGCATCAGCACTCTGGATAGTACTCATTGAAAAAAAATACACCTGACATGTAGCTTTCTCTGTGGTACAAGATATAAGTGCAGTGAGGTTAAAGGTAAAAGACATGTGGTTCATGGTTTGAATCCAGTTAAGTGATACTTTTACAGAGGGTTGTTTGAATACATATTTAATCATATGCTGTGATATCATCTGTTGTTTTTTTTTCTCTTTTCACTCTTGCTAACATGTGATCATTAGTCTGTCCACTTTCATTAACTATAAGTGTGATAATGTGTTACAGAAAGCACGTGCCTGATGTTGCGAGGAGAGGTAAGATGGAACAATGGTTCACTTGAATGTACTTCTTGCTCTGGTCATTGCTACATATACCCATGCATTGCATTTCATTTATTTCATGTATTTTTTCTATATCATCTATATTCATTTTCTAATGTCTTTTTCATTTGCTGTCTGCTCAGCAATCTGCAAACAGGGTTCACTACCTAAGGAAAAAAGTGAAAAATTTACTTTAAGCTCTCTTCGGTAAAGGAAATATGCCTGGCATCATTGAGGGGCCCCCCACAGCAGGGAGAATAGATACTTCAGTAAATGCACCTGACAGATGTCAAATTCTGTGGTAGAAGGTGTATCTGAAGTGAATTGCGAGAAATAAGGCCCATGAAGCATGGTTCAAATATCCTGTGTAGAGATTGCATTGCAGTTAGTCACAATATGCCATTTTTTAGGTTAATTTGCTCTTCACTTGGCAGCATGCAAACGGGACTCGCTACCTAAGGCAAAAAGTGAAAAATTTTGTTTAGGCGACCTATGGTAGCACAAATATGGCTGGCAATGGTACACTTTCCTCAGCACTCTGGGCAGTTCTTAGAGGAGAAATTCCATCTGTTATACAGTTATGTCTGTGGCACATAAGAACACAAATGATTAAGGGTTTAAATCCAGCTACAATATACTTTTTGAAATGGGTGTAAGAAGCCAATTTCTCTCAACTTTTTGAATATGACTGTAACACTAAAGAAAATATATTATGTTAAACCTGTTTCTTGCAAGCAATGTATCAGCAAGCCTTGCATAAAGAAACTGTACTTCTTTTTCTTTTGGCTTTTCCTGGTTAGGGGTTGCCACAGCGGATCATCTGTCTGCTCATGATTGGCAGAGGAGTTTTACAGTGTTGAGTTGCCAGCCCGGCACTCAACCTTCCACAGAAGGCACACACACACACACACTCACACCTAGGACCAATTTACAGTGTCCAATCCACCTACTGCATGTCTTTGGGAGGAAATCGGAGCACCCGGAGGAAACCCACATGACCACAGGGTGGACATGCAGACTCTGCACAGAAGGCACCCCAGCCGAGAATTGAACCGGAGAACCTCTTGCTGTGAGGTGGCAATGCTAACTGGCTGCCCCATAAAGAAACTGTACTGTGTGAAACATTAATGATATTGGCTAAATAATAAAGAAACTGTACTATTTAGCCTATATCATTAATGTTTCACATATAACCTCAAGCTAATGTGTGTCCAGTTTCCTAGATATGATAATGATTATATTTAATATAAAATTCACTTGCATATGTTTGATGGCCACATTACTTTTGCTATAATCATCATGACTCATCACATATCCCAACTATGTGTTTAGGACACTTATGGCTTGTGAAGTATACATGTAGCATAAACAGACCTGAGGTAATCAGCACATTCAACTGCATATATCTGAGACATATTTACCAATAGAAAATATGGCTTTTACATAGGTATGCATTCCAAGAAATAATAACAACCACACGCATATAGGCCTCTCTGAAGTGTATCTTTATTCATTCATAAATTATTATATGTCTAATTTCCATGTTAAGAAAGTTGTTCTTCTGTGGCAATGTCAGTTAATAAAGTAAGTTGGAATTTTTTATACTTTATCCCATAGGTTGGCTTTCCAGCTGTTACAATAATATTTTAATATTGTGTAATCCTCAGCATGACAATATGTCCTTTTTCATCATCCTTCACCTTCTAAAGTACAACTCTTAAAAGCCATGCCATTAACCATTCCATTGTTGAACACTGGAACCTGTGATACTGGATGGAGAATCACAAATGGTACAGCTCAATGACATGCTTCACATCTTTATTACTATGTGATATAAATAGTGCCAATGTGTCTGCCATGGAGTCCAATTGTTTTCAATTGCAAAATGCAGTTGGCAAGGTTGTGTGTCTTTGCACAATACCAGTAACATGCAAGTTCTGAATTAGGTGCCACTTTATACATATTTTGTTAGCTTGATTTTTGCAGATATGGCTGGCCAGGGTGACAATGCTGCTAAATTTAAAACACAAAGGTGGGGTGTTAAGGATTCCAGTAAATTTTACACTCCTCTTGAAGCATTACAACTGTAGGCTGTTACAGGGGGATTATACCAGCTCTCAGTATAAGGCTGAGGCTTGGAATAGCTCAGACAAGGTTGTCTCCAATGTGACAGACATTCCACACAATGGGGAACAATGTCATCACCATTATAGTAGCTTAAAAAGTGCAAGCAGGACTTCCTCAGCCAATAGGAGGCTGAGTTTAAGACTGAAAAAAACAGTTGTGTAAGTATACTGACCCATAACCTGTCTATGATATGGCATTAATTATCTAGCATGCTAAAACAGTTACTCATTATGCTTTCATACATATTTCTTTTCTTTTTTGGTGTACATACCTCTCCAGAAGCAGAGAATGCCAAGCCATCTTGCTGCAACAGAGTCAGACTGGTCCGGGTGTGCACATCTTTCTTCCCCCAAGTAAGGCAAAAAAAGGACTGTAACTGGGGCTGTTTACCAGTCTTGCTGCATTAATTTCTCTGTGGGCTTGTATGTGCAAGATTTGCATTGAGAAGTGTGTGTGCTTAATACTTTTCTTTTGTGGACAGAAACAGCAACAGCATCTTTGCATCGTATTGCTTTCTGTATGGGTAATTCGCTTATGTGGAAATGCCAGTATTAGAAAAAACTTGTTTATATGGAGAGAAGCAGAAGTGAGTGCTTATGTGGAAATGGCAGTATTAGAAGAAACTTACGTATGTAATGAGAAACAGAAGTGAGTGCTTATGTGGAGAAGTGAGCATGGGTGTGCTTATGTGGAGAAGTGAGTATGTTTGTGCTTAAGGTTATTCAGACTCAAACCCTATACCTTAGGTATAAGGAGCAAGAGCCTAAATTCTCTACCCATACCCCCACCACTTGTGATTCAAGGAGTTAAGTCCATAGTTCTCAGAATATCTGGAATGTTTGGCTCATACTTTTGTCTGTTCTTCTTAAAATTTGTGGTTTTCTGGCAAACCAGGAGAACTGAATTCACTAAATAATGATAGCCATTTAAGTTTCAGTCTTCCTGTCGTTCAGGAAATGCATGGCAACACAAACCATTTTATTCTAGCAAGTTTTCTAAGATTATACAAGCAATGTTTAAAATGTGTCCCTGGTTTTAGGCCTTTGTCTCCCCCCCCAATACATGTTGTCTTTTTCCAGATTTCTTGTGATGCATAGTTCTTCAGATGGAGAGAAGTTTACTGTTGCTTATGCCAAGCCTCATTGAGTTGTTAGTAACACAGCAGGTAGAATACTTGCATCTTGATGCAGAAGGCTGTGGGTTCTACTTCCACAGTATGTAGATGGATTGCTGATACTGTACTGTGTTGTACTTTAAAGGGGGTGGATGCTGCAGTCCTGAAAATGTCCTTTTTGGTGGAGATACCTAGAAACTATGAACCTGTTATCAGTTTGCCATCCATTCTCTATTGCAATATTACTAGCTTATCATTGTTTTAATGTAACATACGCAATTTATTCCTCAAGGACAACAGGAATTGAAACAATTAAATCTAAAGTTGTTTGCTAGCAGCAACCTCTTCATTAGTTGCAGATCTCTTTAATGTGGAATTATTTAGATGACTTTTACTTCTGCAGAGATTATGCATATTTACTGATACTGGTGGACTGTAGAAGTTTGAGTAGAGTTTTATGATGCAAGTGTTCTGAATTGGGCAGTTTTGTCATTATTGGTTCATGCATTTTGTTTCATTGCTTACTGGAAAAATGTTCAAAACAATACATTTAAAACATGCACTAACAAGTCTGTTATATTATACAAGGAATATAATTTAATACAATCAGGAAGGTGTATCAAAGAACACATGTATTTTTTTGTGTGCAAGGGGCCTTTGATTTGAAAACAGCCCAAAGGTAATCTTTATCTGCCACTGGCCAGATGCATTTTCTTTGAATGTGGGTTTCAATGCTGTTTCAATGAATATGAGTTTCAAGGGCAAAGAAGTTTTAATGCTTAGTCTATTTTCATAGTGAGACTGTATTGCTTTGTTTAGCAGATGTCTATTAGTGTTTGTTCTATAAAATGTAAAATAAAAGTTTTAAATGAAATCCAAATAATCATTGTAGAAGTAAAGCAGTATGCACATTACAGTGTTTATGGTAAATGGGGCAAAATAGCCAAGTAATGATACATTAGAATGGCTGCAGGAGGGAGGGCTGTGTATGGGGGACCCCATTCAACCATGATTTTGTGAGAGGAGAAGGGTGGCAAACTCAAAGATAGCCCCAGGCAGCAGAAATTCTAGCTAAACCACTGATCAGTAGGCCATGGAAAATGACTTTTGGAGGTCCTAGCAAACTATAATATTCTTTTACTAAGGTTAGAATATTGCCTACCATTAAATGCCCTACTTTTACCACAAAACCCACATACTGTAAGTCGCCAAAAACAAAATCCTAAGGTTCATCATCTCCCCTTCCCAGTGAACATCATTGCTACACATTTCAAAAAAGGAATGGCTACCATTTACTACAAAATCTTGTGCCATATTTTGGTTGTCACTCTGTTCTTCAGCTTGCGTTTGAAAGTTGGTATCCCATAATTCCATTAGAGTAGGTGGGGTTACATAATTATGTATGCAAATTTTATGTTACTCAGCACACAGATTTGTACATTTGCACCTATTTTTCATGGGCCTTTGTCCAGATTTTTGTTGTTTCCAGGTTGAGAGGTATTGTGCTGTACAGCTGCAGAGGGCATACCTGCAAACCATGAGGCACATCAGGAGAGATTAACTCACCTCAGAGAGGCACGGGGTAAGTATAAGCTATGTAAAAATTCAAGCCATAATACTATTTTTATTCCCTTAAGCACTAGCATCTCAACAGGCATATCTCATCCTTCATCTCAAGCATGCATGCCTTCCCTAATTATGATTGCTGCTTGCATTAGGCAATTATAACACCAGCTTTACAGTATGGGTTCTGTACCCAGAAGCAGCAATCACTTTTTATTAATGTATAAGTATTTATACGATATTAACAACAGCATGTCGGGAAGAATTGCCTTATGGTAATTGTAATTATTAAATTAAAAATGCACAACTCCAATCCATCATAGGGAAATAAAGGTCCTGTTTCTCATATCATAACAGTGAGATTTACTTATTTAATGAAACATCAATACCTTTCCATCAAATATGAATGCTGCAAAAATGTGCAATAGTAATTTTTCATAATTGTTTATGCATTGCCAATCCAAGTTTATTAAAAATACAGTACTGTGACATGCCATGCATTTAATTATCTCTTCTTTTTTGTCTCCCCCACTCTTTCTCTCTTTTGTGTGTGTGTGTGTGTGTATATGTGTGTGTGTGTGTGTGTGTGTGTGTGTGTGGTGGTTGATAATTTATTAACAATCTGCTGTTTGCATAACTTGCTGATGAAAATTAATGATCAACAGCACAGATAGGTACATCAACCAGTGTGGCTCTGCCCAACATACTTCCACAGATGGTGACACAGACACCCAGAACTTTGGGTTCACAACCTGCCAGTGTTGTCTCCATAACCTCTGCCCTACCTGCTCCAACTCTGACAGGTAGCTCTGGCCTGGCTGAGAGCAGTAGTAGTGGAGGTGGCAACTTTATCACCCAGCAGGAGCTGACATGGCTAGTGGAGGATATAATGGGGAGGGGCTTCAGTTTATGTATCTGCAGGGTTGAAAAAGTCCTGTATCACATCACAAAGACAATGCGAAGTCTGGCATTGACCCAGGGAGCTACTACATAAAACAGTGATGACCATTCTGAGTGCGAGGTCTAGATCATCACTGTTCTCAAGCTGGATGTGGGTGTGCCTCCGATGTCCCCTACTTATCCCCAGTCATGGTGTTCCCCAACTTTATGTCTCCATCACCATCCCTGTCTGTCTTGTATGCTCTATTTGTTAGTGAATGCTTCCTAACTTACCCAACCTACCTGACCTTGTCATTCCTAAGCACCTTTCCCAACATTCCTTTCTTTCCCCAAAAAATATGGGTTACTGACCCCCCCCAAAAAAAATGCTTATGTGTATGTGTTCTCTTGACACAATTGATTTGTTCTAATTGGTTATATAACATTATTCTGTTGTTGTCACCCATCACTGTTGTGGTGACTCTGCAAAGTAATGAAATTGTGTGTACAATTGTACATTTACATTGTGAAGAAGTAGATAGATATTGTGGTCTCCCATGACCATGCTGCAAATTCCTGTATTGTTTCCCCTGTGTCCTACTGTCTGCTTTCCAACCCCATGTTCACCAATGTCCTATCCACCCTGTTTTACATGTTTAATCTGGTCAAAAAATAGATTCACATACAACACACATGGCTAGAAATGGACCATGGAAAACCCTTTACTTTATATCCTCAACATTTGTGTTAAGTGTGGCAGAGCAGCAATGCTGAGTGAGAGTGAATGCTGTTTGACTTCTTATTGCAAAAGCTGAATATTTCAATTTAATCTGCAGTGGTCTGGTACTTTCCTGCAAATGTGCTTAAATCTACTCTGCTATGGGAATATGGAGTAAGGACATTTTAAAGGCAGTACTGTGGAACAGTTAATGTAACAGTTCTTATGCTGATGGATATACTAAAGTAGGAGCTTGTATGTGCTGTGCTGGGAGAATTACCCTGTGTGTAACCTGATAATATTGCATAGTGTCATTGGTCCAATTACAGGTGTATGTCAATTTATTACTTCTTGACATTTCATATTCCTATCATATATATTATATTTAACTGCAAATATTGGTATTTCTGTCCATATAAACAGTTTCCTTGACATAACATCGAAACAGCACAGTAAGACATATTTTTTTAAAACGCTGCAACCCCAACAAGGAGACTTATTAAGCCAATTTTATCTTGGCTAGGTATTCATGTTTATTGCACTCTCCCTATAGCAAGCAGGTTATTGTACAGAACATGACAGATTAATGAGGATTTAATAAGTAAGACTAAAACACTGTAGACATGTCCCTAGATGTCCCACCAAACATATCATCGCCATGTCTGCATCTGTCACTCTCTCTCTGTTCATCCCTATTGCTTCATTAAGTTGTTAGTGTGTTTCAGTAGTGTTATTTTAATGCTGTGAAGTAATAATTCCTTTATGGTATAATGAGATAATGCTCACATGTGTAGAAAGATTTTTGAATAATTTCAAGGTGTTCTAATCTGGCCATTATCTAGGTGTTTGATTTTGGAACACTGTGTTATGTGTACCTGTTGGCTACATATTGTTGTGATCCATCATTATCCTTCTGCCACACTCTACTTTGTCCCTGCCTCCATCTCACCCTATTGATGTATCTTCTGCCTTATGTATCATTAATATTCCACCTCTGTGTTAAGTTGCCGGATAATTAATATAGACAGACTCCAAGTTCAGTATTAAAGATTTTAATCCAACCATTCAAAGGTACAACAGGAACAGAAAAACATCAGTACAACAGGAACAGGAACATCTCATCCTTATCGCATCCACTAATTCTGTCTCCCTCCTTTTGCCTTCCTCTATCTCCACCTAGTGGCAAGAACACAACATATTCCCTTCTTACTGAAGAACAGCATGACACAATATGTTAATTAAACATCACTAACATTGTAATGAACACTGAATTACATCAACATTTATATTTATGTAACATAGTCCCCAAGCCAATGAGGTCTCCTTCTCACATGAGCTGGAAGAATGTGATACGATTCAGGGATTGGTATCCCTGTAGATTGAAGCAAGAATTCCACTGGAGCATCCCTTGAAGCATCACTTGTCCCGATGCATTTGACTTAGATAAATGGGAAGAATGCCTTTTTTTTCCATCTGCCCTCAAGTACGTACCTGGACCAATTTCCTTTTGAAATTCCACAGGTTATGAAAATCTTGGATGTGCTTTTGGAACATGTAGTGGATTCAGAATTCCCCCTTTAAAAATGAGGAAGCCTTGCTCCATGTCCAGTATCGGAATACTTTTTCATTTTCTCTTGAAGAGAAGAGATCCTTTTACCAACATTATCAGCATTAACTATGCAAGAAACAGGAAGATGAAGAACATTGAGGCGTGTTCGCATTTTCTTGCCAAGAAGAAATTCAAAAGGGGAAACTCCTGTAGTAGCATGTGGTGTTGCATTATATACCTGAAGAAATTCTTAGACAACCAATTTACAAGGTTAGATAGCAGATTGTATGCAACCTTTGAGAACGTGATGAAATCTTTCAATGGCACCATTTGCAGCTGGGTGGTATACTGAAGTACATATGTGTTGTATATCTCTTTCTGCCAGAAATGCTACAAAATCTGCAGAGGTAAATTGACATCCATTATCTGATACAATGGTACACGGATGTCCAAATCAGCTGAAAACTGAAGTAAAGGAAGTCTATAATTTTTTGAGTAGTGACAGAGCCAATGAAGGCAACTTCTGGCTACTTGTGTGATAATCAATGAGGGTTAGGGCATAACGACAATTCCAGATAGACATTTCAAATAGATCCACTACATCTATGGCCAGCTTTTGCCAAGGTTCAGATGGAAATGGAACAGGTTTTAAAGGTGCCACTGAAGGGATTGGTAGTCTTGTCAGAAGATTGGCAGAGTTGATCATTTTTAACTTCAGCTGCAACCATGTCATCCATACCTGGCCACCAGTATAGCTCACGCAGCCACTGTTTGGTTCTCACCATGCCTTGGTGGCATTCATGTGCAAGTGTCACTAAAGTGTGGCACAGAGAAAGAGGAGCAAGTAGACAAGTGCCATGGAACACAAACTCATCTTGTACACTGAGTTCATCTCATAGTCAAAAACATGGCATGTTTGTGTCCACTGCATTAAGTGAAGAAGGCCAACCATTGGTAAGCTAGGTTCACAGAGTGGACAACTCACTGCAGAAGGCAAAGGTAGAGGCAAATTCACCAGGTGACAGGGCAGTTAAAGCAGCAGAAAACATTGCCACAAACTCAGGTTCAGGTTCAGAAATGTCTTCAACAGCAGCAGCCAAGGGCAAGCAGGAGAGACAATCAGCAGTGTGATTCTGTGACCCAGCATTATAAGCAACTGTATAGCTAAAAGACAGCAGTCACACTGCCCAATGTACAATCTACATGCCTGCTGATCAGAACCTTTTGAGGGCAGCAGTATGTTCAATGCTTGGTGATCAGTATGGAGAGTACATTGTTGACTCCACAAGTAAGTTTTCCATTTTGCAACAGCCCACACACATCCAAGAACCTCTTTTCAACTGTACAATATCTTCTTTCAGCAGCAGTAAGAGTCATAGGTGCAAAGGCAACAGTCCATTTTGTCTAGTCAGGGTAAACTTGAGCAAGGACAGCTCCAAGCCTATAATCAGATGGATCAGTAGAAAGTACAGCAGGCAAATCAGGATCAAATAAAGCCAAGGCTGGACTGTCAATCAGCCACTGTTTCACTGACATAAAACTGTGCTGAGCTTCCTCAGACCAGGAAAATGGCATATCTTGATGGAGGCAGGCATGTAGGGGTTCTACAGTGGTGGCAAATTGTGGAATAAACTTATTAGACCAAGATGCAAGTCCAAGGAAAGAATATAACTTGGAAACATTGGTGGGAGCTGGGGCACAGAGAACAGCTTCAAGATGTTCCTGATCAGGCTGTTTCCCTTTTGGTGTAACAGTATGTCCCACAAAATGCAAACTGGCCTGACTGAAATGACATTTTGATTAATGTAGCTGTAATCCTGCATCATTTATGAGTTTAAGAACTGCGTGAAGTGTCCAATCATGGTCAGTCTGTGAGCATCCCCACAAAATTATATCATCTAAGTAGTTCACAATTTTGCAACCCCTGCAAAATTGTATCAAGCATCTTTTGAAAAGCAGATGTAACAGATGCTAACCCATATAGAACAAGTCAAAACTGGAACAAGCTGTCATGAGTAATAAAAGCAGTTAAGTCATTGCTGTCTTCATGAAGCAAAAGCTGAAAGTATGCACTTTCTAAATCAATGGTAGGGAACACTGTTGCTCCTTTCAACAAGGACAGTATTTCATCAATGTGAAGAAGAGGAAAACTGTCCATAATGACAGCTTTATTATGTTCTCTCAAATCAACGGATAGGTGAATACCACCAGTCTTCTTTTGAACCACCACAGTGGGCAAGATCCAGGGAGAAGCATCAACTCTTTCAATAATCCCTGCTTGAAAGATGATTGAGCTTTCCACTTACATCCTACCGAACTGACAGAGGTAAGGCAAGTAATTTTTGTCATACTGGAGTAACAGAATCTAATTCACTAACTTTGTGTATGAAGCCTTTTGCACAACCCAGGGTCAGAGGAGGTAATGGAGCTGTAGAAAGATGCATGACAGGAGCCAGGTTCGTGGTAGCACATGGAAAGACAGTACTGCCATTAAAGCACAAATGTAGACCCTTTATTAAATCCATACCTAAAGCAGTTCCAGACTCCATAATGAAAATAGATGTACAGAATGTACATCATCTTTGGACACAGTAGCTGGTAAGCAGCCTAGTACAAGAAGTGGAGCACGGGAGTAAGTCACTAACTTAACTGAAAGTGGCAATAAAGGTTCCCCTTGAAAGTGTGCATCATATATCCATTTAGGCAAAATGGATACTGATGAGCCAGAATCTACAATTAGATCCACAAGTGCAGTAGCAGTTGAAGTTTTCATTGTGATGCTGCAATGGATTCTCTCAGATGATGCAAGGTCACTTAAGTAAAGAATCTGAAGCTCAGGTAAGGCAACTTCCTGCACAGAGCATGTTTGCAAAGTACAGCAAACGTGCACAATGACTAGTCTTTTGGCAGTTGCATTTAACATAAGCAGCAGGACAGTGTTTATCACTGGCAAGATGCTTATCAGATTCACAGTGATAACAAGCAGGAAAAGAGGCTGCAGAAGGCATAGCAGCTGTAGGCTGTGAAACAAGCAGGGACTTGGAAGAAGGCCTGTGGCAGTGGGGACCAGCAGCAGACACAGGCTGAGTATGTGAAGTCTGTATAGGAAATGGTCTATCACCAAAAATAAACTTTGCCTGCTCACCTGCAGCTTCAATTTGAATAGCAATCATAATAGCTTTATCCAAAGTCAAGTCGGGTTCTAAAAGCAATCATTCACATATACGATGACTAGACGCATGTTCCACCAACTGATCACATAACATTTCATCCAGTTTAGTATCAAACTCACATTTAACTGCTAAGTCTCGTAATGTGGCCACATACTGAGAAATAGTTTCATGGGCAGCCTGAGCCTGTTTTCTAAAAGCATGCCACTCCATGGAGCCAAATGCACTCATAAAGCCCTAATGGAGTCATCCATCGACATACCTTGGTTTGGAAGCATGAAAAACTGTCTCTGACCGTCTGTTCATAGACTATGAAGAAGTGCATTTTGCATGCTTCCAGCCATTCACCTCCTGATGCACCAACAACCAGCATGTAGATATTAAACAGTTTCAGCCACATATCAAATGGTAGAGCAGGTTCACCCGGGCATGGCAAAAATGGTGATGGAAAAGGAGTAGCAGCAACAGCCATTGTAAACAAGCAAAAACAAATAAGTACCTCATTGTCAAATTATTAAGTTGCCAGATGATTAATATAGACAGACTTCAAATTCAATATTAAGTCAAGTCAAGTCAAAGAAAAGAAAACTTTATTGTCATTCAGAACTACACAGCAGTGTAGCTGAATGAAATTACAATGCTTTGTTTTCAATGCAGGAAACAGTTGCACATATAGACAGAGAAAAATTAAGAACATTTCACAGTAGAAATTTAATAAGTAGCAATTAGTAAGTAAATTAGGACAGCGATGACCCACACCCATCCCAGAACAGGAGACAAGAAAGACAAGGAACAATATGAAGGTAGTATTGTCAAAGTAAAATTGAAACAATAGCAGCATATCTATGATTAAGCTGAATTATTGCACAGTTTGTATATTGTCCTTTACAGTCCTTCACTGTGGTAGGTGAACTAACTTAATATTGCATTTGGTTATTCCACATCCATAAAATAAGCCACCTGCTAGTCTAGTTATGTAATAGAAGTGGTTGAGTGTTTCAACAGACTCATGGTTCATTTTTCCCAAGAGTTCAACAGTCTAATGGAGTGCAGAAAGAAACTGTTATTTAGTCTGGTGGTCTTACAATGCAGGCTTCTGTATCTCCTGCCTGAGGAGAGGCGAGTGTACAGACCATTGGCAGAATGTGTTGGATCGCTGGAAATATTTTTGGCCCTGTCAATGCACCGGCATTTGTATAGATCTTCCAGAGGTGTAATGGAGGTGCCAAAGATTCTTTCTGCCGACCTTACAATTCTCTTGAGAGCTTTCCAGTCCTCATTGTTACAGTTCCCATACCATACTGTAATGCTGGTAGTCAGGACACTTTCAGTGGTGCCCCTATAAAAGGTCTGAAGTATGTAGCTTGGTAATTTTGCTTCCTAAGTTTCCTTAGAAATTACAAGCATTGCTGAGCTTTTTTGACTGTGCTGGATACATGGACTGACCAGGATAAGCTCTCAGTGATTTGAACACCCAAGAACTTTGTACTCTTGACCTTTACCACTGTCATCCATTTCATCACTAGAGGTTTGTGTGGTACTTGAGATCTTCTGAAATCAACAATCAACTCCTATGTCTTGCTGACATTCAGTGCTAGATTGTTGTTGTCACACCAGACCAGTAGTTGATCATTCTAGGTCCTATAGGTCTCCTCCTCTCTATCTTTGACCAGGCCTATACTAGTGGTGTCTTAAAGATTTTAATCAACCATTTCGAACCTACAACAGGAACAGAAAAACATCAGCACAACAGAAACAAACATCCCATCCTTATCACATCCACTAACTCTGTCTCCCTCCTTCTGTCTTCCTCTATCTCCACCTAGTGACACAGGACCAGAACACAGCACTCTGCATTTGTACAATGTCTGGCAACAGGCAACAAATGCAACTAATGTTAAAAGGAAGTACACAGCTTCTTGCAGTATCCTGGCATTTGATTGCCTTCATCAGCATTACTCTGTCTCACTTTGTGCTGCTGTGCTCAGCTATGTCTCGTCAATTTAATCTACTTTTGAACAAAATAAGGAGTTGGATGCATGGATTGCAGTGGTCAGTAGGGTAATGAAGATGAATACTTGCATTCATGTTTGCTGAAATGCTGTCAAATAATAACTGTCAGAATGACTTTCTATGTGGTATGATAAGATAATACTAATTTAAAATGTTTCCTTGTCATGCTGTAAATGTTCAAATACATATGGATGAAAATATATTTCAGGATGTATTGTCTGAGTCTTGTGGATGTAAATGTTGGCTGCAGCTTTAATTAATACATCATTGTCCTGCTGCTATATTCATGTGTCTGACATCTATTGTAAATCCTGCCTTATACAGATCTTTGCACATAAGTTGTCACAGAGCAACACAGAGTACTGCTAATTACCATTGTCATTGTAAGTTCAACACGTTCAGATATAATTACACATGCACTAACACTTTGCCATCAGCAGCACACTTCATCTTAACAGTACAGTGTTCAAAGGGTACAAAAGGAAAAGAGAGCAAATCAAAGAATTATAGTTTTTTGTTGCACAACATTTATATGTCTGTATTACATTTGTCAGCATGTGATCTGGATTTCCTAATGATGTTGACTCAGTTACTTTTTTTGTTTATAGTATATGCATGCTCTACAATGTTTACGCCTGCACTGTGTTAACAGCTTAGTTAGCGTATTCTCACATAATCCATCACTGTCATTCTGCAGAGCACTGTCCTATGTATGACTTGCATGTTTGTTTTGAAAATGCACATAGTGCAAGTATGGCAAAATACAAGTGCGCAACCATCCTGACATGAAGTGACAGGAATGTTTGATTATCCAGTGGCGTACAACAGTCAATGTGTATGTCATCCCATTATGTGGAACATGTCACTGTCCCTCACCGTAAAACAATATACAGTAAGGACAGTATCTACATTTCAGTATAAAATTATGCCATTACATGTGGCAATCATAATGATGTTACATTATCCTGTGAGCACATATGCATTTGTTACACAACCTGCAATGCACAGTACCATCTCATCCAAACATTGCATTTTACAAACACTGCAGTGTTTAGTTTAATAGATATATTGTCTGTCTTTTCCTATGGTGCTTGTGAGTAATACAGTGCTTTATTGATAGAGTAACTAGATAGGTAGGAGGTTCAATGCCCAGCATATAAGACATGTGTGTGTGTATGAGTGTGTGTGAGACTGTATGTAAAGCTTAGGGCTGTATCCACTTCTCCTGAGAATAATACATTTAACTGTTTTCACAACTCCCTTATCCCAATTGTTACAGAAATATCCTCTATGAGTCACTGATGAGGTCATTCAGACAAAACTGCACTCTTTCCCCATAAGGGTCATACTTCTCCTGTGGCACTTTTGACTAGTACATTGCTCTCTACATTGTATAACCCAGATAGGTAGGAGATTCAATGCCCAACATGGAAGACATGTGTGTGTGTGTGTGTGTGTGTGTGTGTGTGTGTGTGTGTGTGTGTGTGTGTGTGTGTGTGTGACTGTGTGTAACACTTGGTGCTCTACCCACTTGTTCTGTGAAGAATATATTTAACTGTTCTCACAACCCCCCTTACCCAGTTCTTACAGAAACATCCTGTATGAGACACACTGATGAGGTCATCCAGACAAATGGGCACACTCTCCCTTTAACAGTCAGGCTTTCCTTATGGTGTTTGTAACTAATACAGTGTTCTATAGATTGTGCAACTAGATAGGGAGGAGTTTCTATGTCCAACATGAAAGACTCATGTCTGTGTATAACACTTGAAGTTGTATACGTTTCATCTGAGAATACATTTAACTGTTCTCACAGCTCCCTTATCCCAATTTTTACAGAAACAGCTTCTGTCATGTACACTGATGAGGTCATCCTTACAAAAGTGCACTCTCTACTCTTAAGGGACAGACTTCTCCTGTGTCTTTTACAAACAGTATAACAATTTCTAGATTGAGTAACTGGATAGGTAGGAGGATCAATGTTCACCATGGAAGACTTGTGTGTGTGAGTATGTGCATGTGTGTGTAAGTATGTGTGTGTTTGTGTGTGTGTGTGTGTGTGTGTGTGTGTGTGTGTGTGTGTGTGTGTGTGTGTGTGTGTGTGTGTTTGTGTGTAATGCTTGTTGCTGTTTCCATGTCTCCTGAAGAGAATGCATTTAATTGTGCATACGACTCCCTTATACCTATTTTCACAGAAACATCTGCCATGAAACACACTGATGAGGGCATCCTGACAAAAGTACACCCTCTCCCCTTAAGAGTCAGACTTATGTTGTGGTGCTTGCAACCAGTACATTGTTCTTTAGATTGTATAACTAGATAAGTAGTAAGTTCTATGCACTTGTGTGTATGAGGGTATTTACTGTTAGGTGAGCATGTGCTTAATCAACCTCTACTCCGGATAAATGTTTTAAAATTATAGATGACTTCATCATCCCCTTAGCCCATTTTTCACACCCCCAACTTCTTTGCAACACAAGGGTATAGCTATGCATACTGTTTGTACTCTAGTGATTACAATTTTCTATACATTAATTAAAGAATATATTTTTTAGCAATACTCCATCCACAAATGTATAAATTGGTGCTTGACATAATCTTGTCATGAGTTAAAAATATCGATTTAATGATTCTATAAGGAAAATGATGTGAACATTTAAGTGGGGTAGAAAGATAACTTCCCATTATCCAATTGGCAGATGTTTTCTCTGGCATTAATAAGAGTACACAATTATGAAATGATATTGTCTGTCTATAGCCCTGGCTCAACACACTGATGAGGTCACTGTTTTGCAAGCGAATGCTAATTAAATGTCAGACTTCTCCTGTGGTACTTGCATATCTTACACTATTCTCTAGAATATGCATCTAGATTGATAGAATGTATAAATACAGCAGTGCTTAACTTCTGCAAGTGTGACTGCCAATGAATTCATAATTGTTTCATACAGTTTTGCAGTGGCAATCTTTATAACCCCTGACAGGCTGTAAAACTAATGTTACCAGATGCAGCTCCTTGGCAATACACCACTGATGTCATTCTTTCATAGATGCTATATGTCTCATTTTTACTTATTATTCTCCTGTGGAGCTGGCTGCTGATAATGGGATGTATAGATGGTATAAGTGGATAGGTAGGTGGTTTGATTCCATCACTGTTTCAACAGTGTGACAGTGATTACTGTCATATACCACTGGCCACCTCACGACCACCTTTATGTATACTTCTAATTATGAGATTGAATTACAGAGGCACTTTGTGACACTAGCAAATCCTAGCATCCACAGGTAAAATAACTAATTGGCCATACAGTGATTACATACTGGTAACATACCTGCAGTATGTCACATTTGGAATGTGAATTATCCTGTGTCACATGACTTTAATAGTGTGCTTTATACATTTTGTAACTACATATGTAGGTGCTTGAGTCCAGGTGTGTGCGTCTTTCATGCTCAATGTATACTATTCTACAAAGACATATATAATGTGTAGCTGTTCAGTGTTATTGTGCACTTCAAGCACTTTTTACTATAAGCATCCCCCTAATTAACAATGGTAATGTCATCCATTTAACTGTGCACTGTCTCAGCTGTACCTCAACATGTGATGTGGTACTTGCATTTCAGGCAATGATGTTTAGCTTGTGATCTTGAGTACTGATTTCAAATCCATCCATTACTGCTCAGACCACATTGTGTCAGTGCTATTGTGACTGTACACACGACAAACACTGCTGTTAAACACATTTGCTTTGTACACATGTAGATGTTGATGACTTTTACAAAAAAGCTAAGACAACTCATTACCTAGCAATGCTTTTAATCAGAGGAATGCTGACATTTGATTTTATTTTCATTCATAACATATGTAGGATGTGTTATCTTCTGGCATGAGGGAATGAGAAAACATTCTGTATGTTGTTGAGTTACTACAGCTATTGCAGGTGCATACATCCCTTGCAGTAATAACATGATGTAATGCCTTCACATAATGACATATGTCACAATTGTACTGACATTTCTACAGTGGTGCATTCATCCCACAAAATACCATGTACTGACTGCTGTGAAATGGTCATGTGTTCAACATCCACATTCAGTGTCTGTTAGCATTGCTGTGCCTTATACTGCAATGCAAGAATTGCATCCACTACAGTTATAATGTGTCCATTTACAGTGTGAGAGCCCTCCACCATCCCTTTCATCTCAGAGATTGTTTCCCACACATACAGCTGATGCAATAATTTAGCATAGGTGAATTGTCATAACAGTTTTAAGACTTCCATTATGGCATCTGTAAATCATCCAGATGTCATTAGTCAGTAGAGTCACATAGCTTGCTGTTTAAATCCTGACAGTCACTACATTATATTAATGTGCTGATGCTCCATAAACACCATTGTATCTATTCATATCCATTGTTGTGTTGGACAATGATATATCATCACAGGTTTTGGTACTTGTCCGTTATCGGGGCAACAGTTGGAACATGCTAGCCCATAATGATCACACAGCTGTTAGCCCTGAAGCGCTTAGTTATTTGGTTAGTTATTTCAGTTGTTAACTAGGGTAGATCCATAGGGACCATTTCTGTGTCACCATATGACTTGCACAGGTATTTCCATTTATACCATATGTTACAAAAATTAAGATATCCGGTACTTCAGTATTCATTAGACTATTTTAATTTAACTTTTCCTTACAGGTTTCAAGTATGCGTATTAGTTTCATCTGATTCCTGGATCAGATCCAAGAATGCAAAGGAATCGGGCAACTTTTCAACATATGCTGAACTGCAAAACTCTGAAAAGGTTCATTGTTCCTCCATTATTGCCAAAAAAACAATTTACAGTATGAAACATAGGATAATTGCAGTGCCCAAAGCTGTGGAACATGCCTGGTAAAGTACTTGACTGTGATTCATGTCTCACAGCTAGAAATAAAATGACACCAATAGTACCCACTGCTTATCTGAAAGTGTAACTTATTTATAGCAAACTTCAAACAAAACAGGAATATCCAAATTGAAAGTAACAGAGAAGCATTGCTTCACACATCCCAACCAATGCCAATCACCCTGATGTAATATACTGACAGGGCACAGTAACTTCTTTCAACAATTAATGGGATAAATGATGTTTAGGAACCCATACTGTTGTTTTCCAATTACAGGAACCATTTACATCTAATAGAACACATCTAAAATGCAGAGCTCAATGATCGCACAGCTGTTAGCGAAGGTTTGGATTACTGACCTACTGGTTTGCTTCGTGGTTTATGGTTCCTGATTTTTGGGTGCTCTTGACTTTTGGTATATCCGGAATGCTTACTATATATGTTGCAGCTTGAAGAGTGATATGACTTGTTGTACGCATACTTCTCATCCTGTAAGCTTAAGAAATCTGGGCAGTGCCAAAAAATAACCAGATGACAGATTTTAATTATTGCTCATGTCAATGTAGAACGTTGTTAGAATAAAAGATTTGGCATTAGCATCCACTTTGGAAGGATATGAAGAGGAAGGCTGAAACTCAAACATGTGTCATTATTTAGTGACATAAATCCCTAGTGATTGGTCCAGAAAAGCCCAATTTTTATGGGAACAGACCACAAATATCTGACCAAAATATGGACATTTTTCGAAAATCTAGAGAGTTATGAGGTCTAACAGCTGTGCGCTCATTGCTTGCTAGCACGTTCTAGCTGTTGCCCATATAAGGGAAAAGTACCCAGGTTGTTATTGCATGGCAGTGAAATGTTTATTCAGGGTGATACTGTTGCACATGCATTGAGTACTGGCTTGTATAGCATACCTACACAGATACGGCTACGGTTGAATTCTGGAACAGTGTGTATCCTACATGATGGAAACAGCTTTCTTGTCAAAGAAGCAGTCATATTGTAATGCTCAGTGTTGTGTTGTAAAACAGGCAGGGGTTTACATCTGTTTATAAATGTGTCAGACAACAGTGGCTTACATACACATACAATTTTTAGCACATTCAAAGGGCCTCCTTTTTCAGGCATTTTCCTATCAGGTTGGTCACCAATACAGTTTATATGGTAGGAAAGTCCTGCAAACCCTTCAAGGGTGTTCTTCATGACACAACTGATATGCATATTTCTGTGGCGACCATGATTGTTATGCATCTCTCTGAAAACTGTTCTGTAATATGTTCTAAAATGGCAACATGCAAATGTTTCTTATGTGATTTATTTTTCATATGCTTTACCTAGTCACAAGATAATTATGCTCTGTATTGCTTGTACTACTCTGGACATGTCTTTAATATGCAATTCTTTTTGTAACAATATACAGCTTAATGGCAAATGAGTGATTCTATAAATGTTTCTTACTGTATGGCATGTTGCCAGACTATCAGAAATTGGGACTGGTCCTCTGTTACAATACTTTTTATTTTGCTGTTATGTTACTGTTCCCAGTAATTCTATATGAACACACCTAGTATTACTATGTCAGACATGTTTGCAAATCAGCAATGGCAAAATTGGACCCCTGACACTCCCTCCATCTTGTCATTTCTTACTTATGGATGTTGTTTGTTATTAGATTAGCATTTAGCATTTACATAACTATACAACACATTATTGTCTATTACATGCTTGTAGGCGATGAACACTTTTCCTATTAGTGCCACTGTCATTTCTTTAAAAAATATGTCCATTTCTGATGTACCTGAAATTACAGCTGTAATGTCCTTTTGTTCTTGTGTATACATGCTGAAATGGATAATAACAATAGTGCTGTCAGCTTGCATACATAAATTCCCTGTATATACATCTCATAAGCAATAGCTGTTTCTATGCATTCATCCCATACAGTATCTTCTGCCCTTCCTTTTCACACTGCAGTTTAATGCCCCATCACATCCTTTATTGGTGCATCTGTTTTTATTTATTTGCATAACTGCAGGATTGTCATTGACATTAATTATCATTACATCAACACTGCTAGATTTATGCAGACATGCTTCTTATACACTTTTGTCACATTTGCCTGCAGGACATGAGTGCACTGTAAACATTTCCTCTCTTCAATATTAATTATTCATTATAGCACACTTCCTCTCATTCTGTATTCTTTCCCTGTACTTGTCCTTAATATGTTTGGGTTACACTTATCTAAGCATTGCCTATATGTCAACCATTTTGTTTACATTCTGTGTACATGCTTGCAAGCACCTTTCTATGGATGTGAATACTATTCCTGGCCACAAAAAAGAGGCTTGCAAATGTGCACATGTGATGAGCAGCATGAATATTTGATTAGCACTATTGATTATCACACTAACCTGTTTATAATGTGTAGGTGTAGCATGGCAGCTACACAATTATTAATGAATCCAGGGATTGTCATTGTTTGGTATTTGTATGGGGAATATGGAAAGGCTAAACATTTTTGACTATATAATGGCTACACCACAAGATCTTTTACTAGCAAGATCATTCTGGACAATGTTTTAGCCAGCGGGCAGTATTTATTCATGTTTCTGTGTGATTTAGGTCAAGTTTCTGTTACTGCAGTTATGTCAAGGAAGTAGACAGATATCCAGCAATGTAGGTCTACTATTTTCCTCCACATACTATGAGCATTTAAATGACGTAGTTTTGATCCATAAAGGCTATCCCAAAAAGATATATTAGGATTGCTGGAAACAGTGTTATGCACGACAGAGAATGGGTTAGGATGAATGACTCCCCATTTTAGAAGTACATTATAGTTTGAGTTTATGCTGGCGTTTAGATATCAGCAGTAATATGTGGCTATATCTAGCTTGTTTAATTCTAGATGCTTGCTTTATCGATAAATATTTTGGAATTAACATGTCAATAGTATTAGATCTGAATATCTGGGTTTATTGTTGTACTATTAGCAGTTTTTAGACTGGATGCTTGTATGGGAGTGTAAATGTTAATATTAGTGTAATGTATTAAGTGGAATGTGTTAGTTTGTGAGAAGCGATAGAAGCAAAAGAAAAGCAACTAGAAGTTGTATTATTTCCTACATAGTTGTAATTTGCTTTGCCAGCCTAGAGGAATATGATATTGCTTGTTTTTTTTATAGTGTAATGGTGAAGGATGTTAGTGGTAATTGGAAGATTGAATGTAAATCCACTAATATTTTTAAATTATGTTGTATTACATTGTTATTACTTATATAGGCTATAGTGCAGATGAGGTTAAGGGACGACTTAATGTAATTTCAACAGAAGGGATACTGAAGGGGGAACCAGAAGTGTGATGGAAAATGTTGGGGTAGTTTTACTGATATATAAGAAATAGAGAGAGTTTGATTGTTGCAAGTCAAGTAGCGGGCATCACTATGGTGGATTAAAAGTGAACAAGTGAGACAGAATAATACGGATTGGTGAAAGAGGGGACAGGAGAAAACAACAAGAAATGGAGTATTGGGCAAAAACAAATGCTAAGTTATTTGGCCGTAACGTAGTCCACTTCATAAAGCTCAAGACAAATTATTATTGGCTGGCAGAAGGTGAGGGTAGGGATGAGGGAGAATAAAGGAAATGAGGTGGGGGAGGAAAGAGTAGGGTTAGGGTAGGGAAGTGAAGAACATGTGAGAGCAGGAAGCCAGTACAGAGTGGATATACCTCAGCATGGTGTCAGATTACAAACAATCTATTAAAATCAGGTGAGCCCCTACACTGTGGTGATTTACAAGGCTGCCGTAAAACATGTAAGTTATGTAGTATATGACCCTCATACCATTTAAGAGAGTGAGAGATAAGACCTTATGAAAGAAGAGAACAAACCTGTTTTAATATCATAGTACTGATTACAGGTTCATAGGTAGGTACTAGGCTATTGGCCCTAGGGCATATATAAGCCTAGCCAAAAAGGTACCCTGGCTTTCGCCACCCAAGAAAATTATTTTCCTGTGCCCCTGTCAAGCAGAGCCACAAAGGTGATCCCTTGGGTGAATTTCTTATTTCCCATCCAATCATCAAGATTTTTCTTGAAGAGTGCTAATGAGGAGCTTTGTTTGATATAGATAGGTAGTTTGTTCCAGAGTATGGGAAGTCTCTGGGACAGGAATCTATCCCTCCAACATGTTCTGTTTATTGTGGTGATAAGGTTTAGGTCCCTAGAGCATGTAGCTCAGAGGGATTGGGATTTCTTTAAGTGGAGCATGTCCAACAGCTCTGGGTTTGGCATAGCTTTGTATGTTAGGCAGAGATTGCCTCTGAGTAGGTGATATGCAATGGAGTAAAGCTGGATATTTTTGAGACGGACTGTATAGGGCATCTGTTTGAGGCCGGTAATCCTCTTTGTGAGGTATTTCTGCGGCCTTTCCAGTTGTTGTAGATGTCTTGTGAGGTACATACCAAAAGGGGCATTGTACTCTTTAATGGGTCTAATGAGTGATGAGTAGAGGGGAACACTGACCTCTTTTTTCCTGGATGAGAAATCTTTTGTGATGAGGTGTGCCATGCAGAGAAGGATTTCCTAACTAATGTGGTGATGTGATTATCAAAGGAGAGACTACTGTCCACCTGTGTCCCAAGGTCTCTTATCACACTTTCTGTGTTAAGTAGACTACCACCTATGTAGTAGCTCATGGGTACAGAGTTTTTTTTCCAAAGAGGATGACAATGCACTTTTTGGCATTGAGTTTGAGGCCATGACTTTGACACCAGGCATCTGTCTCAGTGAGGCCCTTTTGTAGGATGTCCACATCATTAGGAGTTTGGATTATGACTACTAGTTTGTAGTCATCTGCGAACTTCATTAGCCAAAGACCTTCTGTGTTAGCCTGCACTTCAGAAAAGTAGATAGCAAACAGGAGAGGACCCAGGACTGAACCCTGTGGTACTCCACTTGTCACTGGTCTGAAGTCGGATTTGGAGTCTGCTACTTTCACAGTTTGGGTTCTGTCAGTGAGGCAGTTGGCAACCCATCTTGTGACATAGGGATTTATACCTAGTTTAGTGAGTTTATCTATAATTCCATGTGGGAGATGGTGTCAAAAGCCTTGGTGAGATCTAGATAGGCTGTGTGAACCACCTTACCCTTCTCTACGGTTTGGTGATTGCTTCAAAGAAGTCTATCAGGTTTAGGCGACATGATCTGCCTTTTTCAAATCTGAACTGAGTGGGGTCCAGGGTTTGGAGATTACCAATGTCTTTGTTTATAAGTTCCATGATGATACCTTCCATGGCCTTACAGACCAGGCTTGTTAGGCTAATGGGACGGTAGTTCCCGGGGACCGTGCTGGCTCCCCCTTTGTGGAGTGGGATAACCATCACTGTGCACCATTCAGTGGCCACAAGGCCTGAGGTGAGGCTATGACTGAACATGGTGCTTAGGTGGGGTACCAATTCATTCTGTAGTTTGTGTGGAATGCAGCCTGGGATTTTGTCAGGTCCCATGGATGCTGTGTTCTTGGCTTTGGAGAGTGTGGTTTTTACCTGTGCAGCCATGATTACAGGAACTTTGCATTCTCCTGGTATAGAAATGGGCCCTTTAGGGGGTGAGAGAAAGGGGTAAAGTTAGCACTGAACCTATCTGCCAGGATGTTGGCAATATCAGTTGGTTCTGTATATTTAGTGCCATTGTGCTGTAACTCAGAGCAGATCTGAGTGTTGCCATTGAGATTTTTGACATATCTATAGAATGCTTTGTGGTTGTCTTTAGAATCAGTGGTGATTTTGTTTTCGTAACTAGCTTTGGAGGATTTTATGAGGGATCTCAGCTTCTTACTGAGGCAGGCCAGGGAGTTCCTCCTATCATGGGATTGTATTCTTTTTTGCAACAGTTTCTTTCTTCTGTTGTAGAGATTGTTTATGGCAGGGGGCCACCAGATTTGCTTCCTTTTTTTGGAGGATAGCATCTTGGTTCTGTTAAGGATAGCATGATCCATGCACTCGTGCATTTGTGTAAGATTCAGCAGTTGTACCTTTATTGTCCGTCTGCATGGGTGTCGTGAAGTTTGCCATTCTGTCTTAAGAAGCGTGAAGTTGGCTTTGGAGAAATTTTTTACGGTAGTTTCCCTAATGGGGGTGGGTCGGGATGTGGATGTCTAGGTTGATTATCTTGTGGTCGGATATGACTAACGAGGAACTGACCTCTGGTATGGAACACTGGTCGCCCATGTTGGTAATGACCAGGTCTAGGATATTGCTGCCCCTGGTGGTGGTGTGGATAAGTTGATTCAAGGCATTGGAATTTATGAATTCCAGAAAACGTTGAGTAAAAGAGTTGGTACATGAGTAGTTTTCCCAGTTAATGGTGGGGTAGTTGAAATCACCCATTATGAGGGAGTTGGGTTGTACACTAATATTTTCCAGTGTATCAAGAAATGAAGAGTGGGAATCCTGGGGCATGGTGGGGGATCTGTAGCAAGTTACAGTTTGGATTGTGGTCTTGCCCAGAGTTAGTTGACTTGGATAATCTTGGATGCATTATGCTGAGCAACTAGCCTGGAGGTATGGATATCCTTAATGAATATGGACACGCCTTCACCTTTAGTGTTTCGGTCCAGGTTAGGTGGCCGAAAGGTGTGGTATGAATTATAGCATGGTAATGCAGGGGTGCTCTCTGGAGCCTTGAACCAGGTCTGTGTCACTGCACAGATGTTGATGTTCTCCATTTTAATGAGTGCCTCGAGTGAATGCATTTTGAGGTTTAGACTTCTAGCATTGAGTAGCATTACCCTCAGATTTTGCTTGCTTGTACCTGTTACAGTCATTTGAACCTTGCCTAAAAAAGGCACTAGTGCAGTTCCAGTAACTGAATCAAGTCAAATTGTACTATATGAGGTAACTGCATTCAGGAAAGGGCTAATTTAACCTAAGTCTTCCAACAGCTACCAAAAGGGGCAGTCAGCAGATTTTCAATAAATATAAGGGCTATACATAAAACTTTCATACTCTATTTTTTGTGGGGAGGGTTTATAAAATTAGCAATACCCAGAAAACCATCGCACATAGAAGTGGGAGATTACTTGTTATAAGTTAGATCAAATACAAGGCAGGGTTGTATTTAAAGTTAATCCATTGATTGGTACTTACATGTTATCACAACCAGATTTTCCCACATGGTATACTTTCTTCTTTTTTACTAAAACTACAACAAATGAATGTGATCAGGAAGGGTGAACTGTTAAAAAGTCTTCTAGGATATTGGTGGTGGGTTGTAAGATGATTAAAGGTTACAGTTTTAGGATTTGATGTCTTTGTTAAAGACGTCAAGTAGTGAATTCAGCGAGCAGCTCTGTTTTCAGATATTCGCCTCTAGTCTGTACTCCTGCTTTTTGTTGTTGTAAACGATGAATCGGAATGGTAAGTTAACTTCAGTTTTCCACAGCATCTCATCACTTTCACTCTGAAACAGAAAACAACACAGAAATCCTCCTCCTCGACGGGATAGCAGTGTGTAAGAGTGATGTTAACCTACCATTCAGAGTGCTTTACAGCAGCAGAAAGAAAGCAGGACTCCAGACTGCAGGCTAATAATCTAAAGACTGAGCTGCTCGGTCCACCAAACAGAAAAAAAAAAAATGGAAAAGCCACATTATTGGTGTTCAACGGACGTCACAGATACTATTAGGAAAGTACCCCGTACTCTTTGTACACTTTCACAAAAAAGGGTGTCTTAAGAAGGAGCTTGACTTTCCAGATCCTGTTTAAAACACATAAGAGGATCACAGTTGCCCTGAATCTGTGGTCAGTGTAATAGAGCACATGGTTCTATGCGCTGTCTTTAAAAACTAAATGCATGCATGAAGAAATATCAGTCCCTCTTGCAGTTGGCTGCCAAAGTCCGGCATTCCAACACAAAGGTAATTAGGAGTCGACAGACACCTTCTTACTCAACCATTAACTCCTTTCAAGAAAATATTAGGAGTTAGACAGCATTACAAATTTGGTTGTGATAACATGTAAGTACCCATTGCTTTTCTTGTAATTGAAACTGCTTTCTTTGGGGATCAAGTAAGCAAATCACCTTTTTCGGAAGCCCTTCCATAATGTGATGGGGAACACAGGAGTGGTGACTCACCACAGTGCCTATGGTATGGAGATTGCTGCTGGATGGGAAGGCTGCTATCCCAAGCAGTGCACTAGCAGGTTAAATAATAATGCAGACATGCTGTTCCTCCTTTGTGCTTCACTTCACTTCTGAGGATATGTGGAGAGTCCACATTCAGCTGTAACTCTCAAGTATTGTGTGTTTCCACTACTGTTGTTTCATATCCCATGACTAATGAGGTAAAGCATTGCATGATATAATTATCTTCTCACACATTTGCAGAACAAATGCATTTCATCTGAACATGCCCTTTCTATTTGGCTAGATGCAACCAGTGATTACTGTTCTGCAGCAGCAGTAGTGTTGTTGCCTCACAGCAAGAGGTTCTCCCATTCGATTCTCGGCTGGAGCGCCTTCTGTATGGAGTCTGCATGTCCTCCCCACGGTCGAGTGGCGTTCGAATGACATGAGTAGAATGGGCGTGCCTTCGCTGAAGGTTGGGTGTCGAGCTGGCACCTCGGCACCCATAAAAAATCTACTGCCAATCATTAGCGGACCGGAGTTCCACTGTGGCAACCCCTAACCAGGAAAAGCCGAGAGAAGAACAACAACTTCCCTTATGGTGAAATCTTAACATCATTTGCTCTTTGCACCTAGTTTTGAGTGCTCACTTAGTTGTCTGGCTGTATGTGCCCAGGAGAATCTGTTGTGAATTATTTGCTTCCATATCTCTTTGATGATCATTTACAGCCCTCCTCAATATACCTTCCATGCAGATTAAGCCCTTAATGAATGCAGGCATTAAAATATGCATACATTTATATTACATGTGTCTATCTACGCCCTAACTGTAGCATGCCATGGATGTGTTTCATTTTCTAGAAAGAACAGCTTTTATTTTTTCAGCCATTTGGAAGCTTGATTATAGTTCTCTGCACTTCATATCATTTTGCTTACAAATCTCACCTCCTTTTCCTCTTATGTCCATTTGCAAATGTGCCTCAAAGCTTTATAATGTCTCTAAAGATTCTAGATTCTACTTGTCACAGTCAGTTATTTTACATATTATTTGTATGCCAGCCAGAATATTGTGTTGTGGCTTTAATACTTTTATTGGGATGCTTCTGTGTTCTATCCTGCGAACTAACTTCACTGTACTATCTTTGGATACAAGATAGATGCCAGATCCATAATATCTAAATTAAAAATAGCAGATAAAATGGCAAATTAATCAGGATGCATCATTTCTCTCACTGATCCTAAATGATGATGCACAACTTTTAGCACACCCATCTGTAAATCAGTTCTGCACTAAGGTTTACTGTGTTTTCTACACTCCAATCATACATCGGATTAAAATTCTTTAATTGCATACGCAGTGACAAGGTTACAGGGCCTGTTTCAGATATAGGAGTAACATCATGATGCCTGTAAACCCCCTGCACTGTACACCATTCATGCTACTGGGTGCACTTTTATTTTGAAGTTATGATTTCTGTAAACACATATTAGTTTAAAAGTAGTATACACGACCTTGCTGAACATACAAATGGGCAGCCTACACTGCATCATTACCTACAGAAATGTGAAGTCATGTGTGCTACAATGTATCTGCTGGAAAACGTACAATGACAGATAGAACAGTTGCTTAATGACATCATAACTGATTGCATAATTGTTCACTTACACAGAACTAAATGCTTAGATTCCATGTCATTGAATTCTGAGAATTCTATGTAACTCAGTTCCTTAATTGCCAGATATGCACTGCACATTGGTGAATTGCACTTTCCTTGCTTTTTAAGAGAACTGCTGCTGCTCTTATATTTCTGCAATGTATTTTGAGTCTATACTTAAACATATTTAAAGTGCAGCTGTATTTAATTGCATTAACTGCTGGTATCTGCCTTTTTTGATATCCTAATTATGTATGATTACCACTAGGATTTTGCTTTGGTTACTATATTTTCTGCACTTTGGCCTCCTTTTTAGTGATTTTACAATTAGAAAGGTTAGATCTGGTGATAGTAAAGAGTAGACTGGTCTCTACTGGGTTTGGGAATTAATTAGGAAAGTTTTAAGTGTGTTTTTATGTTTCTTTGTGATTGGCCAGGTGTTTTTTTTTTTTTTTAGTCATTGTTAGTGCATGTATAAACTTGTTGTATTTGTGCTGCACGTGGCTCACTTATACAGATCTTCTAGATACTTGGCTTCCACACCATTAAACTTTGAGAGCTGTACTATAGTACAGTGCCATCCTGGCTGGATAAGTACTCTACATTGTTGAATTGCACTTTTCCTTGTTATTTAAAAGTAATGATGTTATATTTCTGCAATATTTTTTGTATTTCTGCACATTAACCCATTTTAAGTTGCTGCTATATTTAAGTGTATTAGTTTCTGGTTTCTGCATTTCCAACATCCTATTTCTGAGTTATTCCTACTAGCTTTTTGCTTTAGGTTACTATATTTCCAGTACTTTGTCCCCCTTTTAACTGAATTTCCAATTAGAAATACTAGGTCTGCACTCTGGAGGCATTAGACAGTAGGCTGGTCTCTTGTCCTGGAATTATGTAGGAAAGCTTTACGTTTGTTTTTGTGATTGGCCAAGTGGCTATTTTACTTGATCAGTCATTTTCTGTGACTGTATAAAGTTGTCACATTTGTGAGATAATTATCATTATCCAGACATGGTTGCCAATGCCCAGTATAGATGCACATAATTAGAATACAACTTTCTCTATAATAAAACCAACCTCAGGCAACTCTTGAGCACCACGTTGTACTGTGAGCACCTGGTTTATGCATAGAAGAGTATTTCACTATGAATAAATGTCTGAAACCATAGATAAGCACTTTTCTCGTGTCTCTGCAGCCAACGTGGTGGGAATGGGCATCCTGAGAGAGAATGTGGCAACATTTATGTTTGGCCATATTGATAGCTGTATAGATTGAGCTGTGCCCACTCATAGTAAGAACAAGACAAACTCAAAAGGCAAACCACCCTGGTAGAATCACAATATCAAGTGGTTATGAAACAAAAGAAAAAAAACTCTTGGCCAAGCAATGAGGAGCAAAGCCATAAATACTAAAAGCCCTCTGACCAATCTAAACATGCAGGTAAGATGGTTAATTAAAACTTCAAAGGCTAAATGTGAAGGTAAAATAGTTTCTCAGGCAAAGGACAACCACAAAGCTTTCTACAACTATGTCTGTAACCTCAGGGGAAATACACAATGTGCAGAACCTATTGCAAATGGCATCACCCACACTGAACCAGAGGCCATTGCCAACATTTTAGCTGTCAGGTTCAGCTCAACCCCCCCCCCCCATTCCCCTAAGTAGTCCAAAGGAAATACCGCATACAACAATCCCCTCAACCATTATTAGGGAACCGGTCATCAATACATTTTCTAAGGTCAAAAACACAGCATTGATGGGCCCTGATAACATCTCAGAATGTTTAATAAACAGCATGAATCATGATCTCTCTGGTCCACTTGAATCGCTTTTCAGCTGGAGTCCTCAGTCAGGTTTTTGTGCCCAAGGAATGAAATATGGCTAGAGTCATTCTCCTGCACAAAGGCTGATTTGGGTAATTAGAGGCCCGTAAGTCTTAACAGCCTCATATGTAAGGCCATGGAAAGAATCATCATGGACATGATAAATGAGGTAGCCTACAAATGCTAGAGCCATCACAGTTTGGCTTTATTAAAGGAAGGCCTATTAAATCTGGTGGACTTTTATGAGAAGGTCACTCACCAAAGCACTGGATGAAGTTAAGACTGTGCACACTGCTTACCTCAACCTGGCCAAAGCTTTTGATACACTAACCTACTCAGGTGTTATAGACTAGCTGACTAATTTAGTAATAAGCCCTTTTATCACCTGCTGGATAGCCAACTGACTCACTGATAGGGTACAGGAGGTCAAAACAGATGAAGCTTCTTCCACGAAGAGGCCATAGGTTCATAGGTTCATAGGTTCATAGGTTCATACTAGGCTATCTGCCCGAGGGCATTTACAAGCCTAGCCCATAGTTTTGTGGCTTACGCCACCCCTTTAGTATGGGGAACTATACCCATTATTTTGCTGTGCCTCTGTTGAGCAGTGACACTGAGGTAATCCCTGGGGTATATCTGCGATCTCCCATCCATTGGTCAAGATTTATCTTGAACAAGGCCAGCGAGGTGCTCTGCCTCACATATACCGGGATTTTATTCCACAGCATAGGGAGTCTTTGGGTGATGAATCTATCCCTCCAGCACGCCCTATTAATAGCCGTGTCGAGGTTTAAGTCTCCCGCCCTTGTGACTCTGACAGATCTAGATTTTTTGAGGTGAAGCATATTCATCAAATCTGGGTTTGACATGGCCTTGTATGTTAGGCAAAGGTCACCTCTGAGCAAGCTGTGCGACTGAATAGAGCTGGAGTTCTTTCAGTCGGGCAGCATAGGACAGATGTTTGAGACCCTTTATCCTTTTGGTGAGGAACTTTTGTGGCCTCTCCAGCTGCTGCAAGTGTCGGGTCAGATACATTCCGAATGGGGCATTGTACTCAATCATTGGTCTGATGAGTGATGAGTATAGAGAGACTATGACCTCCCTTGATCTAGATGAGAATCCCTTCATGATAAGGTGGGCAATGTAGAAGGTCTTCCTAACTACTTTAGCTACATGGGTGTCGAATGACAGACTACTATCAACCTGGGTCCCCAGGTCCCTGATAACTTCTTCTGTGCTCAGTGGATTGCCACCTATTTGGTAGCTAGGGTAACCTTGTTTTTCGAAGGGTATGACTATGCATTTTGGCATTTAACTTTAGGCCATGGCTCTGGCACCAGTTATCCGTTTCTGTGAGACCCTTCTGAAGGATATCTGTGTCAGATGTGTTTTCTACTATGGCACCCAGTTTGCAGTCATCTGCAAACTTTGTCAGCCATAACCCTCCTGTGTTTGCTTGTACTTCGGAAAAGTAGATGCCAAACAAGAGTGGGCCCAGGACTGAGCCCTGTGGTACACCACTTGTGACAGGCTTTGAGTCTGACATGGCGCCAGCAACTCTGACCCTGTGGGTTCTGTCACTCAGCCAGTTTGCAACCCATCTTGTGATGTATGGGTTAACATTTAAGCTGATGAGTCACTAGAATAGTTCCCTTGGGCCCTGTACTGGACCTACTCCATTTTGGCATGAATTTCTCTGAACCGGAAGCAAATGGCTGATTGAGCTTGCAGATGATTGCAAGTTGGGGATTATCATTAACTCCCCTGCAGACACTAGCATTCTTCAAGAAGGCCTATCTCTGACTAAGAACTGGTGCCAAAGCCATGGTCTTAAACTCAATGCTAAGAAATGCATAATTGTACTCTTTGGGAAATCAACCCTCTCATCTAATTACCATGTTGCTAATATGTCCCTAAGAGTCGGCTAAGTGGTCAGGGATCTAAGTAAGCACATAGACAGTAGTCTTACCTTTGACCATCATGTGGCCACAGTGGTGGGGAAATCCTTTTATATTGCATAGCTTATAGGTAAAAGCATGGCATCTAGGTCCAAAGAGTTCATTATCCCACTGTACTCTGACCTTATCAGACTAATCACAGAGTACAATCTTCCTTTGGTATGTACCTGACCAGGTATATGCAATAACTAGAATGACCTCAGAGGTTCCTTGCAAAAAGCATACAAAGTGTAACAACCCTGCCTTATGCAGAGCACCTTAAAGCAATTTCCCTCTGCTCAGTCTCCTATAGATTGCTGAGGGGTGATCTATGCCTGGCTTACAAGGCATCCACAAACCCCACATTTATGAATCTCCTATGTATTCATAAGTCAAAGAATACAAGAAATACCAAAGTCTAGGGACCTGAATTTTGTCTGTGACTTAAACAGAACATTCTGGAGAGACAGACATGTGTCCCAGAGATTGCCCTTCCTGTGGAATAGGCTTCCTATCCATGTGAAACTGAGTTCATCTACTACCCAATTTAAGCACAACCTGGACCAATGGATGGGGAATAGGAAATTTACACCTGGCCTGGCACCCATGTCCTTGTGGACAGAGGTATCTTATAAATGCTTGGCTCTCAGTGCCCTGTTCAGATACAGGATTTCATTATTCTTTTCAGAAAACTTGGCTAGGCTTAGAAAGAATCCCCCCCCCCGGGTTGCTAGCCTAGTAACAGTCGATGAATTAATGAATCTATGAATCATGTTCATTGACAGCCACTTAACCATTAAACAATCAACTACAATGTGGAAGAGATGTAGTTATACATTGTCACCAGATGCAAGACTCTCTAACTTACCCAATACAAGTACCAAACAGGTTGGCAGAAACACACCACCACATTCTACCAATCACCATCACTAATGACATAGACCGATGTATGCTGAGGTTCTAAAAAGCAATCAACCCAAACCTCAAAGACCTCCGAGTTGCAATTATAACAATGGGGCTGCTCATCAACCTCATAAACATTCTACCAAAGCAACATGTACTATGACATATATATGCAAGGTATCTCACCTCATTAGTAGATAATGCAAACATCCATACAGCCTAATGTCCAAGTCGTAGTTGATTCCATCATGAGACATACAGATGTTCTACTCAGTAGGCTGAGCAAGAAGAGGGTCATGGCCACTTGCCTATCAGGGTCCAGGATCCATCAGATCATACATGTACTCAAGTCATTGAACCACAAGTGCCAGCATGACTCTATTGTTTTTCATGTGGGTATAAATAATCTGAGATGTACCTCTACAGACTATATGGAGAAAGACATGATGGAGGTCTCTGATTATGCATTTCAGGCTGGTATGAGACTAGCATTGAGCAGCAGTCTACCTTCTCTGAGGATGATGATGAAATATGAGCAGAAGATAATTAACTTTAACAATTGGCTTGCTCTGGATGTCATTTGAAGGGGGTATAATGTTTATCAGCATGGAAAGATATGGTTGACAGATCACACTACTTTACTAAGGATGGTCTGCACCGGTCCCATTTGGATGTTGGCTAAAACCTTGTCCACCCCCAGAGTACCTTTTTTAGGCAATGTCAACCTGACAAAACTTCCAACATAGAAAAACCTAACCAGGACAACCTGAAGGTCTCGCTGTTGGGAATCTTAACGGAAACCTATACTCTCTGCAAGCTCTCCTCACCCCAGAAAATGTACATGTCGGTGTAGTTATAGAGACATGGTTTAAAGCCACAGAGAGTGCCCCAGTAGTGCAAGGTTATACTGCATTCTACACATTCAGACCAGCTATTGCACAGAAAGAGTCAAAAGGTGGAAATGTCTCTATTTTCTTCAAAAACAACCACACCTCAAAACTGTTCAAGCATATATGACTCACTTGGACTTTTCCACGTCCAACTCACCAAAAGAAAAGTCCAAATACCATGTTATTGCAGGATAGAGATACCGCTCTATGACTGATGATACCTATATTGCATGCCTAAACTTACTGGAGTCACTCACCATTGAATTCAACACATTAATCTTGGGTGACTCCACGTACTCCACTATAGACAGGAGAAACATGCACCTCTCCCAATATGCAGGCTCAGAGATTCTTGGACTTTGTCAACACGATTGCTCTGGATCAGGTAGTCCACACACCAACTAGGGGTGACAACATCATTGACCTGGCCTCACAGACATGGGGGACCTTTGTACATACCTGTGTATAACATCGCCACTTTTCAGGTCAGACCATACATTTACAATTCAACTACTTAATGCATTTAAATTTAAGAATACACTTGAATTTCTTAGCATCATTAAGCCCTAGCTAGACAAAGGCATTGAATTTAATTTGCCATTTAAACTATTTTACTTTTAGGGCATTCTCTCTATCACTGTCCCTGCTATCTTCGTTCTGATAATCAATAATGAAGAGTAGGAACCTCTTAAATCGAGGATATGATTGAGAATGCCTGAATAAAGCATTCACTTTATCAGATTTACAAATGGTCTAAGTATGTTTATAGATTATAACTCTTAACATTGGTGTGGTTTTCCCAACGTACAAATGTTCACACCCGCTACACATATCTTGCTTATTGCAATGGGTGTGAACATTTTTGTATACTCTTAAACTGAGACTCATTAAGTAGTTGAATTGTAAATGTGTTCTTATTGGTTCTGTATGTCATGTCATTTAGATAAAAGTGAATCTTTGTTGTGTTCAGTTTTAACAGTCTGATGAAGTCATGACTATTACGATGAAAATGATTAGTATTTTTTATTAAAACTTTTTACCCTGCTAGAGTATATATATATATGGCTATTCTATATATTTTTTTGTTTTGTTTTGTTAGATGCTTTCAAAATTGTTTTACTTAGTCTGTATTACATGTACTCAAGTCATTGAACCACAAGTGCCAGCATGACTCTATTGTTTTTCATGTGGGTATAAATAATCTGAGATGTACCTCTATAGACTATATGGAGAAAGACATGATGGAGGTCTCTGATTATGCATTTCAGGCTGGTATGAGACTAGCATTGAGCAGCAGTCTACCTTCTCTGAGGATGATGATGAAATATGAGCAGAAGATAATTAACTTTAACAATTGGCTTGCTCTGGATGTCATTTGAAGGGGGTATAATGTTTATCAGCATGGAAAGATATGGTTGACAGATCACACTACTTTACTAAGGATGGTCTGCACCGGTCCCATTTGGATGTTGGCTAAAACCTTGTCCACCCCCAGAGTGCCTTTTTTTAGGCAATGTCAACCTGACAAAACTTCCAACATAGGAAAACCTAACCAGGACAACCTGAAGGTCTCGCTGTTGGGAATCTTAACAGAAACCTATACTCTCTGCAAGCTCTCCTCACCCCAGAAAATGTACATGTCGGTGTAGTTATAGAGACATGGTTTAAAGCCACAGAGAGTGCCCCAGTAGTGCAAGGTTATACTGCATTCTACACATTCAGACCAGCTATTGCACAGAAAGAGTCAAAAGGTGGAAATGTCTCTATTTTCTTCAAAAACAACCACACCTCAAAACTGTTCAAGCATATATGACTCACTTGGATTTTTCCATGTCCAACTCACCAAAAGAAAAGTCCAAATACCATGTTATTGCAGGATAGAGAAACCACTCTATGACTGACGATACCTATATTGCATGCCTAAACTTATTGGAGTCACTCACCATTGAATTCAACACATTAATCTTGGGTGACTCCATGTACTCCACTATAGACAGGAGAAACATGCACCTCTCCCAATATGCAGGCTCAGAGATTCTTGGACTTTGTCAACACGATTGCTCTGGATCAGGTAGTCCACACACCAACTAGGGGTGACAACATCATTGACCTGGCCTCACAGACATGGGGGACCTTTGTACATACCTGTGTATAACATCGCCACTTTTCAGGTCAGACCATACATTTACAATTCAACTACTTAATGCATTTAAATTTAAGAATACACTTGAATTTCTTAGCATCATTAAGCCCTAGCTAGACAAAGGCGTTGAATTTAATTAGCCATTTAAACTATTTTACTTTTAGGGCATTCTCTCTATCACTGTCCCTGCTATCTTCGTTCTGATAATCAATAATGAAGAGTAGGAACCTCTTAAATTCAGGATATGATTGAGAATGCCTGAATAAAGCATTCACTTTATCAGATTTACAAATGGTCTAAGTATGTTTATAGATTATAACTCTTAACATTGGTGTGGTTTTCCCAACATACAAATGTTCACACCCGCTACCCATATCTTGCTTATTGCAATGGGTGTGAACATTTTTGTATACTCTTAAACTGAGACTCATTAAGTAGTTGAATTGTAAATGTGTTCTTATTGGTTCTGTATGTCATGTCATTTAGATAAAAGTGAATCTTTGTTGTGTTCAATTTTAACAGTCTGATGAAGTCATGACTATTACGATGAAAATGATTAGTATTTTTTATTAAAACTTTTTACCCTGCTAGTGTATATATATATATATATATATATATATATATATATATATATATATATATATATGGCTATTCTATATATTTTTTTGTTTTGTTTTGTTAGATGCTTTCAAAATTGTTTTACTTAGTCCGTATTACAAGGTAGCTCAAGGAATTTTGTATGGGATGGGAAGCATCCCGAGGCCTATTGGCAGATAATTTTATTGCCCAATTACTTTGGAGGGCTAGGGCTACCGGATGTTGAGATGAGTAAGCAAGTTGTGCTGTTGAGGATAATGGAACTTCTTGGGGTGCCTAACTACCACTAATCTTGGAAGAAGTTATTGGCTGATATAGCACATGTGGACAGTATTATAGAAGTGTTTAGGTGGTGTGATACTTCTCCAGGGGTTTATATGGCTGCAAGCATGTTAAAAAGTTTGAAACTACAGGTAAAGCAGTAGTTCAGGCAGTGGGGTGGAGACAAGAGGATATTCACACTGGTGTTTTTTAGGGCCGAGAAGGTGGATAGAATCAGTAAATTGATATACTGAAGATGGGGAAAGACTCAAGGTGAGCTGAAATACTGACATTGATTTTGGTTGAATAGGAGGTTATGGATATGAGTCTTAGTAAGGTAGAAGTGAGATATAATCTAAAGGGAGAAGTACGGTTCATGTGAAGCTATTATTCGTGAAAACGTGAGGAAACAACAGTAGGATATTCTGGGACTAGAGGGTAGATTATCACTTGTAAGTCATCAGAGAGGCCCTTAAAGCATTTAGTAGTAGAGGCATATAAGGTTTTGACTGAGGGTAGATTAGCAGATTCATAGACAGAATCAATAGGGGAGGAAGTTGAGTCAGAGACATGTAGAAGGGTAATGGATATTTGCATGGAAATGCCTCTTCAGGTACTTGTAGAACCCACCCCATCTCCATGGTAGGTTTGTGCAGGTGGTGTAGGAGTGTCAGATATGTACTTCAAGGAGGAAGGGAGATCGGTAACATATATTTTGTGCCTGTATGAAACTGGAGGCTTATAAAACGGAATTGTAGTGGATGGTGCAACAGTTGTTTGGAATGTTCTGCTTGCCCATCACCTACACTTCTCTGGCATGGTGAGAGGGTAGAACTACAGCTGTTCTGAATTTGTTAGTTTTTATTTTGTTCATAGCAAAAAAGAGGAGATAACAAGAAGGTAGAACTCTGTAGAAGAGCAAAGTGTCCAGCACCTGTGGTGTTAATTAAGCAAATAGCAGAAGATGAAATAGTGGCAGTATCACACCTAAAATAAGCAGGTGATTAATACTCAGCTAGTTAATAATTTCTTGACTTTGACTGGTTGGTGATCACAACTCAAAGAACAAATTATGGTTGTCTGGTTAATATTTTAGTTGAAGAAATAACAGTAGGATTATTGAGAAAGTTGGATCATAAATAACTATTACTGGGAGATAGTAAGATGGTGGCTGACCTATGAACACTACCCTAGCATGGTCCCACAAAAAAGTTAAAATTAAACTAATTAGATTGGCATAGAACTCCACTTTCTGCAAGAGAAATAAACATGAAATGCAAATAATGGAAGTGGGAGAGACCAGGTAATTTTAGGCCAAGTTCTGAAACCTCAGTGCTACAACAAGGAATACAAATGAACATAAAATACTTCAAAAAGAAAAGAAAGTCCCAAAGATGTTAAACAAACTAGACATCATGACAACCCAAGCATCAAAAAACAAATATTTAGAAGTAACATCACTCAAAAAGAAGTTATCTCAAAAAGAATGCAGACTGGGAAACAGCAAGAAAACACAAAAGTTACAAACAAAATGAAAGCAGATCAGCTTCCAAACCTCAGTGATCTAAAATCAGCTTTTCAACCATTGCAACTGGCTATCCAGAAATGTTCTGACCAATTCCAAACATTTGGGGACTCAGTTAATCAGATTGCAACCAGACTGGAAAAACAGAAGCAAGGGTAACTGAAAATGAGATTAAAATAGATCAATTGCAAAAAGATTCCAACAGAAACTCCAAATACATACAAGATATTCAACAAAAAGTTATAGATTCAAAAGCTAGAAGCAGAAGAAATAACATCCTTATCCGAAGGATCCCTAAAAAATATGAGCAACCAAATATAATAGAAACTGTGTGCCAAATCTTAGGGCTTCTGCTTGAAAACTCTATGGAAGCAAATCAAATAGTCATTGAAAGAGCACACTGAGTGATAGACAAGTGTATGTAAAGCTTTTGAATGACCAAGATTTTTGCAAAGTCCTTGCAATCGCCAAAAAGAAAAAAATACTAAGCTGGAATGGAAATAAAATCACCTTATCCCAAGATCTCCCTTTCCAGATCAAACAAGAGAGACAGAAAATATCACCTTTCTGTGCACATCTGATCTTAAAGAAAATCAAATTCCAAATGAAAATACCCCAACACACTCATTCCAACACAAAGGAATTAAATATTCAGTAGCATCAGTTAAAGAGGCCAAAAGTGCTTTCATAAACACATTCAATGAGCTGCCTGAGTGAAGTAACCACTAAATGATGAACTGATAAAAAACAAAGATCACGGATGCAACTAGGCTTCTGTGTATGGATATTAATACCTAATTAAAACAAATAATAGTCCTTGGTTTATAACTTATGTTTAATCTAGTAATACATTTGAATTGGGTCCTGATTTTCAAGAGGAGTGTGTTCCTGGACGGAGAGCAATGAAATGTTGCCTTACACCCAGTAAAACATATCTGGAGCACTTCCTGTCTGTTTCAGAAGAAGTGACTTCCTATGTTAATGCTTGCACACACAGTTAAAGCTAAACAAGTGATATGATAGTGAAAATGAGGATGAAATCAATCGCTTTGATCTACAAAGATTAGATGCATGCAACTGGAGGCAGAATAAGATACATTTAACATACAGCTCTCCAAGCAAGGTAATGTTACCCTTTAGACTGTAAATTTAAAATTGAGAATGACCTGACTCTTTTTTTGTAGAAGTTTGGCTTCACAAGGAAAATGTCACTAATCAGATGACTGAATATAGATAGCCTAGGTTTGATGGTGTCACTTGGATCACTCCACATTTATACCCCATGATTGTTTAATCTATTGTCAAATATTAAGAGCTACCATATTTGATTCTTGTCATTGGATCCTAATAGTCATCAGATTGGTTTAGCCAGTACACACCTGCAAGTTCTATAAGGTCGCTATATACTGGGAAACAAGCATCTAGGTGATTGTAGCTAATGTACAGATAACACATGGCATGCCCTTAGTTATGAATTACCGGTCAAATAAGGAGAAATAAATTATCAAGGATAACATGTTCTATATATAACTGGCTCAAACTTTAAATGCAACTGAATTTACTAAACTTACCCTTTATGTTTTAAGTCTGAGTTTGACTCTGTGCAGAGTAGACTTATTTCATAGTCAATCGGGGCTATATGTCAGATTATTTAAAGGCATTTACTACAGAATGTGGTAGCCTATTTAAGATGAAAAAAAGTTTAATCTTTCTCATGTAATTTTCTCAGTTTGAAATACATTTGAGAGCACTACAGACATGAACTAAACATATTTATTATTGGATTCCCTAAATGTGATAACAAGCAGCACCAGAGTTACCCTTTCTAAAAACTTAAACCTTGCCTGTGATATAAATAGGACCTGCTGGAGAGATAGGTATGTATCTCGGAGACTACCCCATCTATGGAGCAGGCTCTCCATCCATGTGAAGCAGAGTTCCTCCCAAACCAATTCAAGTGCAACTTGGACAATTGGATGGTAAACCAAAATTTATCCCTGGTTTGGCACCTGTGTCTCTAATGAACATAAGTAACCTGTAAATAGCTCATCTCCTAGGCCCATGCTTACACTTATCAAGGGTATCAGAACTTGTCAGAGATTTGGGATGGATGGCTAGGCTTAAAAAGGCCCTTGTGGTCATTAGCCTCGACATGAACCTATGAACCTATAAATAACTACAGCTCAGTTTGGACCATCAATTGGTGCTTAATGCAGTTAATGAAAACTGACTTAGTTATTTTTATACTTTTTAACATAACACTGTTTATGTCTCACTGCATTTGCTGGTTAGTTAAAAGCAACTGCAACTTTACATTGTTTTGAATTGTTATGTATATAGACTTTTGAAATTATTACTATACATATGTATGCTTGAATAGTAAACTTGACTAGAGGCTGTGCAATTTCCTTTCTCTTTCTCTTTATATCAGTTCTATGGCCTATGATTATTTCTTAAACATACAAAAGGAGCTATGGGTTAGGATTTGGGTATATTTAGGAAAGTTATGCTATACTTATTCCACTAAAGTTGTATTTTTAGTTTGAAAAAGTTTGTTAAAAAACAAGTTATAGTGGAGATAACTGGATTCAAAGTTTGCACTATGATCTTTTTCATGTACCTCCATGCTTTATTACGCAACTGTCTTCCGGGCTAAGTAGGGATGTGGATAGGCCACAGGGTTAGTGCAGGAAGAGCTAAGTGCGATTTGCCAATATACTTAACTGAGTGCCTTAAACTTTGCTATCTATGGTACAAACAGGTAAATTGTTACCTTTTAAAAATTTGCTTGAATAAGATAATAATATGTGGATAATGGATTCATCAAATGTTAAAGGGATACAAAAGAAAAAAAGAGAGAGTTATTTTTTCACCTAATATTTAAATCAAAAGCAGAATTAATATCGGTACAAGAGACACACATGCTACCCTGTCATTGGACAAAATACACTGGCAAAAATGGATCAAAACAATTATTGCATCTGTTAACAAGTCTAATAGCACTGCAGTGGCAATCATTATTAAAAAAATACTTAAAGATAATATATTGCATTATGATTCAGACGTGTATGGGAGATGGTGGTACTTAGTTGTCAAAAATACACATCTTGATAAATCAGTGTTATTGCTAAATATATATGCCACACACACAAGAGGGCTTTGTTATGACAATTTATGGGATTTTGACCCTATTTCTAAGTCATTGTTACATAAAAGGAGAGGACTGGAATGCAGTGCAGGACCCTCTGATGGATAGAACAAGTATGAATAAAGCATATAACATACATGCCACTACAGCAATCATTGAACTAATGACTGATTTCAGTTTGTTTGATTCATATAATTTTCAAAATAATAATGCATCAACAGGAAAATTCACTTTCTATTCACACTGCTACAAAACATGGTCCAAGTTGGATTTTCTTCTAATGTCAGAAATATTCTTGAGAATGAATATAGGCTTTCATACAGAAACTAGATTTTTGCAGACCTCTAGAGACTTACAGTTACTATTAATTGGACTAACACTTTAAAACTTAAAAATATAGGATACACTTGGACTATCAACCCTAACTTATTGCTAAAAGAAGATATTATACAAGAGATTAACTGAATTCAAGAAGAGCTTTGGAATACATCTCCTACTTCTCAAATCCCATTTGATATCAAATGGGCTTCCACTAAGGCCCAGATAAGAGGAACTTTTAAAATATGGCACCCTATTATAAGTGGTTATATAATGCAAAAGAGAACTCAATAAAAGAGAAAATTAATAAACTTGGGGCAGATTACATGTAAATCATAATCCAGAGTCTGAAAAACACTTAACCTTCAAAAGGAACTATATTTATTACACACAAAAACAACTAGCATTTAACGAATTGAAGACTCTGGCCAGATATTTGTAATGGTTGCAAGTTCCTTCTAAATTACTAGTGAGATTGATAAGCCTTAATAAATCTTCTTCTGTTATAACCCAAATAATGCATCAAGGGAAAACATACTATAAAATAATGAAATCTTACAGATATTTGAAAAACTATATTATCAGATCTATGAAACTCAAGGACCATTATTATCAGAACAAGAAAAAGACCAATTCTTAAATCAATTAAAATTACCAAAACTCAGTCAAAGCCAGCAAGACTCCCTTATAGCACCTTTTACCCGGCAGGAAGTCCTATCAATAATTAATAAACTTAAACTGAACAAAGCCCCAGGGTGAGATGGTTATACTGCAGAATTTTATAAGACCTTTAGCCAAAAAATCTCAAAGATATTACTATATCTGTGTAACAACATAAAAGATAATGGTATCACAGACCTGCACCTTAATAACTCTAAAACAAGTTTTATTCTTAAAGAAAATGCTGATCTTAAAAACTCTTGGAGTTATTGACCTCTCTCTCTGATTAATCTGAATATTAAAATATTTGCTTCTTTAATAGCTAATGGACTAAAATCTAAATTCCAAATATTTTATCATCCATTCAATCAGGCTTTATATAGAATAGACAAACCTGGGACAATACACTAACATTAGACACAATGATAATACTTTCCAGTCAAAGTAATAACTCAATATTTGCGCTTGCAATTGACGCCCCAAAGGCCTTTGACAGGCTTAGTTTAGATTTCCTTTTCTCAGTTATGCCACACTATGGGTTACCTCAAAGCTTTATTAAAATAACAAACTATTTACACTAATGCTCATGCAGCATTACATATTAATAAGACCATCTCCTCTCAAGTTAAAATTAGGAATGGAACAAGACAAGGATGCCCACTATCCCCTTATCTATTTTATCTATATATATATAATCTGTTTTCCTACTTCTTAAAAAAACTTTTTACCACATATTGGAGTTATACAATACTAGGAATGCATTAATAGCCTTTGCAGATGATTTAAATCTATATTTTATCCTACCTAATACTGATCTAAGAAAAATACTAGACTCTATTGACATAGTTTCAATATTTTCCAACTACAAATTAAACCTAGCCAAATCCTCAATCTTTCCTATAAATCCAGCATATCAATTATTTAATTATTTTCTGTCATCTGAAATCAAACTAAATAATTCACTAAAATACCTGGGTATATTTTTTCAACATGTAATACCCCCAGGCTCATGTAATACCCCAGGGTAGCCTTCAAGATATAAATACTGTCCTTAGACACTGTGTTTCTTTTAAAACATTACAGCAAACTAGCCATGATATTGCTCTACTTATGTTTCGCTAACCTTTCTAAAACTACTAACACCCCCACCTATAATCAGTTCCTAGTACTAACCACTTAAACAGCTTCCCTTCTTCCTTACTCAAGTATATTGAAATGCATACTACTTTAAATGTTGATTAAAAAAAATTGTAAAATCTTACATACCTAACTGTATAAATGCACACTAGCATTGTTTGTTAATAGTGTACTTATGGTATATACATGTTTTTTCTTTTGTACTGCTGTATTGTCAATCAAACTTCATTTTCCTATCTTGTAAATTATCTTCGTATAATTATAATGTGTACAAAAACTGTAATCATGCAATGTTATGTCTAAGCGTACTCTTAGTTTTTCTCTGTATGTGGAGCTTTTCTCCCCGGGCCTCAGCTGAAAATAGGTGACCACCCAGTCGGGCTTTCCCAGTAAACAAATGTAAAATAAATGAAATAACATGATCCAATCTTATTCTGTCAAATAAATTTAACAAACTTTCAGTCAAATATTGAACAAGACATTCTTAGATAGAATAAACTGAAGCTTCCTTTTCTCTCAAAAGTCGCCATTATCAAAACAAACATATTCCCAAGAATACTATATCAATGTAATGCAGGCAGCATTATAATTCATAATAAATTCCTTAAAAGGGCCCATTCAAGTTTATGTATGTTTATATGGTTTCCCAAATTGGTTAGCTTTAGTTACCATTAAGCTTTCCTGACTTTAAAATTGTATTATGATATAATTAACTTTAGTAGAATAATAGCATTATCTGATTATAATCCAAACAGAAATAAATGGAATCCAACTTGGATTAAAATTTGGTACAATTATGTTTAAAATTTCAAATTTAATCACAAAGCACTACCTTTTCTCAGTAATGACAGTCTTAAAAACATCAAAATACATGGATCCATAAAGACTAAGATAATCATTTTACAAAAAATATTAGCATCATTAAATTTAGCTAGTACATTTAATATCTTACAACCAATCCATCTTAATCCACATTTTAAGTTAAATAACACAATGATTAACTTAGTTTCCCCCTTCTGAAGGAGAAATGTATATTAGACATATATACTTACAGAAATCAGTTAATTACTGACATGAGAAGTGCTCTAAAACTTCCCAAAAGCTATACTATTATATTGAGGCAGGTGCAAGAAGTGTGTGCAAAACTCTTAAAAGACCCCAACACATATGATGACAATATCAGTACTTATAAAACGTTATGGGATTTACTGTCAATGAAAAAGAAAATGGTATCAAATACTTATAAATTAATTTTGTCTTTTAGATAGCAAAATGAGGTTCTTTAATCTAACTATTGGAATAAGTTATACCTAACAATCACGAACAATCAAAAACTTCAGTCTTTTCAAATAACTTTAAAACTAATCCCTTTTGACAAAACTTATTTATACACAAGTAATGATTACAAATAATGCATACTTAACTCCAGCCATATTAAACAGGTTTAATTCCATAACTTCTCCAAACTGACCTTATTATAAACCTCAAAAAGCAATGCATTACACATTCTTTGGAGCTATAAATGTTCCTACAAACTATGACGTTCTTTAAAAGTCAGGTTAGAGAAGATGGATTACAAGAGCTCTTCATTATCTTGGGAATTCAATGTTATGTGTTCCTCCATCAGGTTTAACAAAATTAAAGCTACATATATTAATCACCCTATTCTATCTAATTAAGTTATATATTACTCAATACTGGATCAACAGATCTTAGATTTCATGGAATAGTTTCAAACAAATGGCAATCATATATTTAACAGCTCATAAACTTGATAACGTACAATTAGAATAAATCTTCTCAGTTCATTGAATATTGGGACATACTCCTTAACCACCTATTGCAACACTACCAATAGTTTACAAATTAACATAACTTAGTTAGAGAACAGACTAGATTACAGTTAACATCTTTCCCTTTTTTCAAGGCTCCGCATTTTTTTTCTTTCTCTTTATATAAGATTACCTTGATCAATTTCAACTTAAGAAGATAAAGCTAGGCGATTCGCACTTTTTATACATAGTTTTTAGATTGATGTTGTATTTAATGTGTTAACCAACTTTTACTATTTGTATTTACCTTGTTTGTATTGTTGACAATTGTCCATTATTATTATGTGAAGTTTAAACACAAAGACTCAATGAAGATATTAGAAAAAAATAAATAAATATCACTTGCTCTGCATGCATGGAGAATTGTTTTAAATAATTATTGTTGATTTGCTGTTGCCTTCTATGATTAAAAAAAAGCAACAGAGTAATCCATACTATGAAGTGGAAGCAGTTGTGCAGAGGGAATGCTATGTTGCACAGAAATAAATTTGAACTCTACTCTTCCTTTCTTGTACATAAAATCACTTAGTATTTAACATTTCAATGTTGAAATCCAGGATACAGTTTCTCTTGCCTTGAAGTATGAATGCATAGCATGGTTAGATATCTGATAAACAAAACTACTGTAGTTGACATCTGTAAATTATGACATATTACACTGGCTCATAATATATACACAGCAGTAATATGTGCAGTCTATGATAGGTCTTTCACGTTACATACTGCATGTGTTTAAGGCCACTGAGGAACAATAGCATGGTACTGTAATACAGCTTCTTAATGTAGTGTTTTTTGCAATTGTATTGCCCAGGGGCTCCACATGTCAAACACAGGTATGCACTGTACAACAGAGTGTACATCAGGCAGGTAAATACTTCTTCATTTAGAGGTATTCATAAAGACATGTGCACTTAAATAGGTGGTATCCCATTCATTCCATGTATTATCCTGTGCTAATTTAATATGTATGTATAGTGTGTTTCAAATATACTGTTACACACTCTTGCAGTAAATAACATCACAGCTCTGTGACTTGTTCAGGAGGACATGTATGTCTGCATCTCCTATATTTTACTTTTGTAATTCTCATACAACACTTGCTGTGTCACACTGATCTGTTTTTTATGCAAGGTTTGGCAGTCATTTTTTTTTTATCCATATCCAAATGATTAAGTCTACATGGACTATGTTCATTGTACATCATCACATTCTAGGTGCTCGTATCTTTGATATATTATGTCTGAAGACACTCACTGTCAAAGATTCCCTACATCGGTTTGCAGCTCTGACAGTAAGCACAGAAGATTAAGGCTCTGAGTTGTTACCAAGTTGCTTTATGTAGTCAAGGGTGTAAGGACTGATTCCTTGCACACCAATTTGCTTATTATGTGGCACCAAGCATGTTACTTAACCAAACAGTATTAATAGGTTCCCCCTAAAAAGGTACACCTGTGTCCAGTGGATTATCTTGGTTAGCAAATGTAAAAAAAAGACTTTCAACATTGTTTTTCAAAGAAACAGAGTATGCATGGCTGCATAGTCATGTTTCTAAGTTCTCGTGAGAAGAGAACCAGGTGGTTTTTCCTACTCTTTGTGTGGATGTTGTATTTCCATCGGTAGTGCCACAAAGCATTTTATGATATGCATTTGAGTATTTTAAGTATATTTTTTATTTTCTTAGTGTGTTTCTTTCTTTGCTTTCCTCATAACATCTCCATCCTCTTCAGTCACCAGAGAAAGTTTAAAAGTGATAATGGTGCTTAAATTAAATGTTTTTGAACTAAAGAATGCCCACTCTGGTTCTGTTTATCACACTGAAGATTTACTTTACACACAGTAGACAAGTTAATAACCAATTTATTCATATTTAATGCACTGCTATTTTTGAAACCTCATCTGTATACATCTGACATCTGTTAAAAGCATTTACGCACTGAACATTTGTAGCTAAAATGGCCTGACATGGCTGAGGTAGCATAGCTGCAAACATACTTTTTCCTGGAGCCCTGGTCCCGCAGGATTTAATTACTACAGTACTTATATGTTAATTGTCACTAATTACAGCAATCATCAGGCTGATGTGCAAACCAAGGCTATTACAGCACCTCTCAGTGGAATGTTGCATAGATGCATATTAAACAGCGCTTCATAGAATTAATTAATGATCTGAATTATTCATAATGTGTTGTTATAGTCCTTCCTGATAATCTACCTGTCACTGACTCCTTATATGATTTTCTGTTTTCCAGTGAGGATACTCACTGACTCTATTAACATTTTATATAAAAGGTACTTACAGCACTGCATTCCTTTGCACTTCTTTATTATACCTTCCTTGCACTAGTCCTTTAACATTTTCTGGCATAATCAAAGCACATAAAATGATTCCTAAAATTATACTCATACAGTCCACAGAAATTTTGGTTATGTGTCCTGATAGGATCAAGATGGTAAAGTAGGCTGATATTCACTGTTTATATAGTAACTTGGTTAAGCCGCAGTGGTGCAGTGGTAGCATTGTCGCCTCACAGCAAGAGGTTCTCCCATTCAGTTCTCGGCTGGAGTGCCTTCTGTGTGGAGTCTGCATGTCCTCCCCACAGTTGAGTGGCATTCAAAAGACATGCATGAATGGGCATGCCTTCATTGAGGTTTGGGCATCGGGCTGGCACCTTGGCACCATAAAAATCTACTGCCAATCATTAGCGGACCGGAGTTCCACTGTGGCGACCCCTAACCAGGAAAAGACGAAAGAAAAACAACATATAGTAATTTAGTTAGTCCCACTGAGCTAGTAGCCTCTTTTCAGAAGGGATACCCGAGGTGCTATTTATATTACTAGAAGAAATATGGTCAGGAAATCAGGATACTTCCCATTCTCCTTCTCAGTGGGTGCTGTGGGATCTTTTACATCCACCTGAACTACTACCAATTTAAGCAGAGGGCAACTCTGTTTAACAACTCATCCTAAGGGCAACACACTCAGGAGTGAAGCATATTCTTTTGAAATACTGCTGCACTTACAATCAATCTATTTGGTGTGGGAATAGAACACAAAACCTTCTGCAGAAAAGGTGAGTATCATGCTCCCTCTTGAATCACTCACACAGTGACATTGCTATTGCCTCTGCTTATCTTTTTATTGCTTGCTTTTGCACTTAATAGTTACTAAACATGCTCTGCCATAAACAATATGCAGAAACACAAGGCAACACAAAATATATTAAATAACGTAGACAGCAAAGTCATAGAAGTCTCCAGAGAACACGTCACAGACCAGCTTCAGTCTGTTTACAAGTAATAAGTAGATGGGTGTACAGTAGAAATTTGTGAGACCCAGTGGAAACAACAAAAAGTATGGGGCTTATAAAAATCAATAGTACTAAGAAAGCTAAAGTCAACTAGATTTTACCAGGAGAAGAAAGCAAGCATGTCTATCAACTTGGATCCATCTTAGAGATTCCACAAGACAGAATGTGGTACAAGGAAAGTAAGTGGGGTGGGGGACCTTGCCAAAGGTTTGCAACAAATTATAAGAAAGCATTGATGTGAGAAGTTGTGTTTTTCTGTGGGATGTCCATATAGAACAGAAACAGCTTATGCACATTAGTTTAAAGTTTCTTAGGCAATAAAACAGACAGAGTGGTGAGAGAGAGATAGCATATATTTTATATATGCCTGACAGGCAGCCATCAACAAATCTTTTGTTGGCCCAAATGATAGATCACTCACGTTACCAGTACAGGGAAAGTAAATTATATAGTTGGTGAACAAGGATAAAAACGTGCTGCTGTAAGAGGTAAAAGACATAAGACAACCATAATTTTCTTGTAAACAATATTATAGTTATGTATTTCACAATTGCACAATGGAATTTACAGGTAAAGTTACCAGTACAGGGAAAGTAAATGATATAGTTGGTGAACAAGGATAAAAAAGTGCTGCTGTAAGAGGTAAAAGACATAAGACAACCATAATTTTCTTGTAAACAATATTATAGTTATTTATGCATTTCACAACTGCACAATGGAATTTACAGGTAAAGCATTTTTTTCATTCAGTATTTCCCCACTTAACGTACTTTTATTTGAATAAATATGATCATGTTTAAGTGGGTAATGACATAAAGTGAGACAATAAAAACTACTGTCTCTAAAGACTGATCAGTAATAAAGTTGTTTCATTTGTAGGTTCATAGGTTCATAGGTTCATACTAGGCTATCTGCCCGAGGGCATTTATAAGCATAGCCCATAGTTTTCTGGCTTACGCCACCCCTTTAGTTTGGAGAAACTATGCCCATTATTTTGCTGTGCCTCTGTTGAGCAGTGACACTGAGGTAACCCCTGGGGTGTATCTGCGATCTCCCATCCATTGGCCAAGATTCCTCTTGAACAAGGCCAGCGAGGTGCTCTGCCTCACATAAACTGGGATTTTGTTCCACAGCATAGGGAGTCTTTGGGTGATGAATCTATCCTTCCAGCACGTCCTATTAATAACTGTGTCGAGGTTTAAGTCTCCCGCCCTTGTGGCTCTGAGGGATCTAGATTTTTTGAGATGAAGCATGTTCAACAAATCTGGGTTTGACATGGCCTTGTATGTCAGGCATAGGTCACCTCTGAGCAAGCGGTAAGCAACTGAATTAAACTGGAGTTCTTTCAGTCGGGCAGCATAAGACAGATTTTTGAGACCCTTTATCCTTTTGGTGAGGAACTTTTGTGGCCTCTCCAGCTGCTGCAAGTGTCGGGTCAGATACATTCCGAATGGGGCATTGTACTCGATCATTGGTCTGATGAGTGATGAGTATAGGGAGACTATGACTTCCCTTGATCTAGATGTGAATCCCTTCATGATAAGGTGGGCAATGTAGAAGGTCTTCCTAACTACTTTAGCAATATGAGTGTCGAATGAAAGGCTACTGTCAACCTGGGTTCCCAGGTCCCTAATAACTTCTTCTGTGTTCAGGGGATTGCCACCTATATGGTAGCTAGGGGTAACCTTATTTTTCCCGAAGGGTATGACTATGCATTTCTTGGCATTTAACTTTAGGCCATGGCTCTGGCACCAGTTATCCGTTTCTGTGAGACCCTTCTGAAGGATATCTGTGTTGGATGTGTTTTCAACTACGGCGCCCAGTTTGCAGTCATCTGCAAACTTTGTCAGCCATAACCCTCCTGTGTTTGCTTGTACTTCAGAAAAGTAGATGCCAAACAAGAGTGGGCCCAGGACTGAGCCCTGTGGGACACCACCTGTGACAGGCTTTGAGTATGACATGGCGCCAGCAACTCTGACCCTGTGGGTTCTGTCACTCAGCCAGTTTGCAACCCATCTTGTAATGTATGGGTTTACATTTAAGTTGATGAGTTTTTCAATGATACCCGAGTGAGGTATTGTATCAAAAGGCTTCGCCAGGTCTAGGTAGGCTGTATGGACTGCCTTTCCCTCGTCAATGGCCTTGGTGACTGTTTCGAAAAAGTCAACCAAGTTTAAAAGGCATGATCTGCCTTTGACAAAGCCAAACTGGGTTGGATCCAAAGTCTGCAAGTTCCCTATGTCTTTATTTATGAGATCCATTATGATCCTCTCCATGGCTTTGCAGATAAGGCTTGTCAAGCTAATGGGATGGTAATTTCCAGGGCCGGTGGAGGCACCGCCTTTGTGGAGTGGGACCACAGTCGCTGTGCGCCACTCCCTGGGTACGTATCCAGAGGTGAGACAAAGATTAAACAGCTGTCCTAACTGTGGGTTTAATTCCTCATTGAGTTCATGGAGCACACAGCCGGGGACACCATCAGGTCCCATGGATGCTGTGTTCTTTGCCTTGGAGAGAGCAGTTCTCACCTGGGCGTTAGAGATGTTTGGGGGGCTACAATCATTTGGTATAGATATCTCTCCTTTAGGGGGGGAGGGGGGGGGGAGTTTGCACTGAACCTGTCAGCCAGTATGTTGGCAATGTCTGTAGAATCAGTAATCTTCACATCATTTTGAACTAATTCTGAGCATATCTGGGAGTTTCCTCCTAGGTTTCTGACATAGCTAAAGAATGCCTTATGGTTGTCTTTAGAGTCCTTAGCTATTTTTTTCCCAAAATTAGCTTTGGATGATTTTATGAGAGCTCTTAGCTTTTTACTTATAGTGATCAGCGGTGTCTTACCTTTTAAGGATTTTGCTCTATCTTGTAGTAGCTTTCTCCTTTTGTTGTAGAGTTTGTTTATGGCTGGGGTCCACCAGACTGGACGCTTGCCTTTGGTACAAAGAGTCTTTGTTTTGCTTGGGATTGCCTGATCCATGCAGCCCTGCAGGTGCTGGTAGAAGGCATTTATAAGTGATTCAGCGGTTTGAGTAATGTTAACTGCCGGCTCAGGGGCCTTAAAGGAGACCACACTAGTCTTTAGAAGTGTGAAGTCGGCTTTCGAGAAGTTCTTTACTGTGGTCTTTTTCATTTCAGGTGGGAGCGGGATGAGGACCTCCAGCGAGATTAGTTTGTGATCAGATCTCACCAGTGAGGGGTATACTTCCGGCATTGAACATTGTGCTCCCATGTTCATGATGATGAGATCAAGTATGTTTTCTCCTCTTGTGGGGATGGTGACTAGTTGTTCCATGGCATTTAAGTTTATGAATTCCAGGAACTTTTGGGCTAGAGTGTTTGGGCTTGAGTAGTGTTCCCAGTCTATATTAAGGTAGTTGAAGTCACCTAGTATGATGGTGTTCGGAGATACATTTATCCCCTTCAGTGTTTTCAGGAAGGCCATATGAGGTTCCTGAGTTTGCGAGGGTGGCCTGTAACATGCTACAAATTGCAGAGCAGTCTTGCCTATGGTTAAATGCACCTGGATGGTTTCCGATGCATCGTGCGATGCCACCAATCTTGAGGTGTGGGTGTCCTTGATGAATATGGATACCCCTCCTTCTTTCTTGGTATTGTCTGGGTTTTGGGGCCGGAACGCATGATATGAGGTAAAACCTGATAGTGCTGGGGTGCTCTCAGGAGCCTTGAACCAGGTTTCTGTCACAGCACAGACATTGATGTTCTCCATACTGAGAAGGGCCTCGAGTGCGTGCATCTTGAGGTTGAGACTTCTGGCATTGAGCAGCATTACCCTTAGTTTTTTTTCTTTGTTTTGTTCTAGGGTGGTAGGTTTAGAATTTGAGCCTTGCCTAAAAAGGCACTATGGGGTGGCAAGAGCCTTTGCCAAAATCCGAATCCCAGGGTGACAAGTGCAAGCAGTCCCTTGTAAGCAGCGTGGCTTGTCCTGCATGTCATCCCAGGCAGACAGACATTGGATCCCCTTTGAATGACACCAGAGTTTAAGCCAATTGTTAAAGCTGATCATCTTATCTCTGTATTGTGGCATCATTCTTGGTGAAGGTAGGATACTGCTCAAGGTCAGGGTCATACCTGCTTGGGCTACATAATCAGAGAGCTCCTCTATGTCTCTTTTCATGTAGTCCAAGGAGGTACGTCTCAGGTCGTTAACACCAGCGTGGACAATGATTGAGTCGTACTTGTACCTGCTGTTCAGAGACCTGAGTGCATGCGTTATGTGGCGGATTCTAGCACCTGACAGGCAGCTTACTGTGACCTTCTCCTTACTCAGTCTGGTGAGCGGGACGTCAGTGTGTCTGACTATGGAGTCACCAATGACTAGTGTGTCTGGCATTGTGTTTGGCCTTAAGGGCTGTGACTGCTTGACACTCTGACTGCGTGGTCTATGTGTTGCAGGTATTGTGTTCTGAGGTGGTAGTTGTTTGGGTGTCTGCTTTGGTGGCCTCTGCTATTTTGGTAGATTTTTGATCAGAGCCTCCGAGTATGTCTTTGTGTGTTTATGTGTATGATTTGAGGTTGTGATGGTATTATGTGAGACTGGGTCTATAGTGTGTGTGGTTACCTTCTCCTCCTGTCTGGTCATGCCAGTCCTATGTTGAGAGAGCTCAGCCTCCAGTTTGGCCGTATAGTTGCATCTCTCGCATGTATTTGTGTTTTGTGGGAGGAGGAGAGGGTTGTCTGTGTACATGAGGCAATTGTAACATTGCCTCAATATTCCCAGGTTCACCAGCTGAGCAGGAGAGGACATTAGCAACTGATCCCTCGACATGCTAGAAGGAATAGACAGAAAACTTAAGAAAAGGTTCTGGGGGATGTGGGTGACCGAGAAATGGGGTTTGCTTTTTTGGGGTACTTTCTATAACAAGAGTGCTGTATCGAGGTGATAAGTACTGTAGGAGCAAGTGCTTTGCTATACAGATAAAGAATAGTCTACTTGGGAGTCAAGTAGAGATAATTTATAGTTGTAGGATACACTAAATAGAACAGTAGTATACTTTGAGGAAGGTAGTTTTAAGGGAAAATTTGAAGAGTGGACTTTAGGTAGCCCTAATAGTTTAAATCTGATTAACCGGCGCTGCCCTAGTGTGCAACGGTAGCAGCTCAGCTAAAAGCTTAACGCGTGCTTTATAGCAGGGGACTGGAAAAAACAGGAAATGACCCAAAATGGCCGACGAATTACTAGTTGCTGCTTCTAACCACTCCTCTGAGGACAAACAAGCAGCTCAGTACTCCCCACTCCCACTGGTGAGCAAAGAAACTACCTCTGGCCACACAAGAAAATGGAGGAACACAGAAACCAAATACAAAGCCCAGGGATCAGCAAAATCTGATCACTGGAACAACTAGCTAGGAAAGTAAGGTGTTGTTCTCTTATTGTTTTTGGCTTTGTCCAGATTTCTTGTGTTTAGAGGATGAGAGGTATGGAACAAGGTGAAATGGAGTAAATATGGTGTACTGAACAGTTTAGTAATCTATGAAGGTTATGTTGTATTGTAGTATCCCTGAAATGCACAGTAGCAAATTTCACCCAAGACTAGCAAACGTCACCTACATTGATATCTGCATTGCCACAGACTAACACACCCATCACATCTGTCAACTGGCTTACCTTTTCTTAATCTAAAATAATGGCTCTAGTGTCCATTCCTCTCTCCTTACCGTTCTCCTTCCTAACTCCTAGAACAAGTGATAAATGAATCCTTTATGATTTCTATATAAAAGGACACACTTTGAATTTAATATATGAATATGCCATGTCTATTCATTTTTTGCAAATTTCATGTATACCACAGAACTGTCAACTTCTCAGCTCAAGTTAATAGTAACAATATTTTAAAAGTGCCATTAGTTTGTGTATGCCAATAATTAATTTTATAAGCTATATTATGTAGCCTTCATTTCTGTGTATTGTACAGTTTTTTGGAATAATAGGAGAGAAGGATACATACTAAGGTTATAGATAGCAAGTTCATACACACAAGTTAACGCAAATACACACAAGTCAACAATGTCTCTGTGACATTGATTTATTATGTTGTAAAGATACATATTACCTGTTAGTTAATGTATGTTGCTAATAATATTTTAACAAATACCATTACTTTATGTGAGCACTTGGAGGAATATATCATGTTTATTACTTTTCGGAAATCACATGCTTTACAACAGCTTCTCAAGTTAATAGTGCTAATTGTGACTGCATATACTCTGTGTGTGTGTGTGTGTGTGTGTGTGTGTGTGTGTGTGTGTGTGTGTGTGTGTGTGTGTGTGTGTGTTTGTGTGTGTGCACATTTAATATCTTAACCTATAATTTTTATCCTTCATCTCTGTGTATTGCATAAGAAATGAAGAATAAATACTATAGCTTACAAATATTAAATACCTTATATCCTAGTGTGTCTGTCAGTAATGCCACTCCCACAGAACCTGGCCATGAAGCAGGAAATGCCCAAACCTGTGCACACCTCACTGGGGAGCTACTATAATACAATATCACCTTTATGAGAATGGCAAACTGGCAAATTAACAGTTTGTGAGTTATTTGATTTAGTTGAATTACTGATTTCAGCATTTAGTAAATTGTCTAAATGCAGACAAGATGGAGGATGCGAAGAACCTTCTAAAGTAACTCATTTAGTAAATCTTAGTTTTAACAATGTAATGTCTAATACTGTGTTTCTGTGTTATTAATGTGATAATCAAGAAAAAAATACAAGCTTTGGACTTCCAGAATGGTCCTACAGAAACGTAACAAAACACTAGAATGTCAGCCATGGAGAACAAATTTATTGGTAGGTATCATTATATTGACCATTGTTTTTAAATTCAGTGATGTACCTAATCAACAATAATGCTGAAAAAAAAACATGATAAAGATATGATGGGGAACTTGAGCAGAAAAAAAAGATGTAGAGGGGGAGACTACTGACAGTATATTAAATATTAATTCTTACACTGTCTGTCTTGTGTGCCATGATCTACATATATTAGGTATTCTGGGGTGTGATATAAGATCTGCTGTAGTTGAAATGGCCTAGGCAAATTTATACATCTTGAAAAGCACACAATAAATCATATTGAGCTATTTGAATTATTACATTTCCAGGTGAGGTTATCCAGAAGGATGATCTCTTAACAGAAAAGATACATGATTAGGCTGTATTTTGAGTACATAGGCAAGATTTGTTATTAATTAGGGAAATTATGTGCTAATAACAGCCAAGATGTAAGATTTTTAGGACATTCTGAGGACATTCTGGTATCAAGGGATGTCAGAGTAGTGTTGTTAGAAGCAGCAGCAGAGTTGTTCAATGTGATTAAGACCCCTGCCTCACAGACTTGGGGTATAGTCCTGATTTTGCATGCTTTCATTTATAGTGGCATAGGCTTTCTCCTTATATTTTTCCCCCTACCACCCCCAAGAAACATTCTGGTTGGCTGGCTAGTCTAAACCATCCATACATGCTGCATCGACTCTGCCCTTAAGGCCCAGATCATGGCAGAAAATAGTCTGAGACAGACTAGTTCATTTACCTGTTTAGTAAAAGAATAGGTAAGTTTTCAGAGTAGCATCTGTAGAAATGACATCTTACTTGTAAAGTTATACAGCACCTCTCACTGGCTCTTGTGCCTTGTTGATCAAGACAAAGCATATTTAAAATTAGCTGAAAGGATGCAGTGGCCTATTTTGTTTGTTTGTTACTCTCGTGACTAACATGAAAGATTTGAATGCAATGCTAACCAAAGACAAGTTGACCACATTCCAGGAAAGACTCTGCCAAAATACATAGAGGGGGGTAAAATCATTCAGAAACATTCCCTTGCCAATTAGGATCCACATGAAGGGACAAAAACTAAAAATAAATTATGGTGTTCAGCTGCTCTACTTACAGAAGGCAATTTTCTTAATGTATTAACTGTAATCAGGAAACTATTAGCCATACTTGGCTTAGAGATGTCTAATGTGGCTCAGACAGTAAGAAATGTTAAAAAGATTTATGCTATAATAAAATTTACAGTATGGAAAAATGTCCCTGAATGTGATGAAAAACAAAATGAACCGCAATCTACAGTTAAGAACTGCAAATACAAAAGTGAAGACTTGGTAGGGCGTTCAGATATGAATAATGTACATAATATTTGGCCTGTCTGAGACTGATGAAGGTAGCCTGCAATTACACCTGCGCAGAATATTCTCATAAAAATTAGGAATTCTTCAAAACAAAATTTCTATCTGTATAACTGAAAAGCACATAATTCCCTAAGACCAGTCCCCAAATCATTGGCTACACCTTGACCATTCTCAATCGATTGTCTTATCTTCTGAGACTGTCAAGACATTCTAGATGTGAAAGAGCAACTGTGACTCATATCCTTTGTCTCTAAAAAGCTTTGATTGGCAACCAAACTTTCTCAAGCTGTATAACTAAAGGGAATAGGTTAAAAAGCAGTGTGCAGTACGGTTTTGAACTCAAATATTACATTTAGAATGAGATAGCCAGCTAGCTTGATACTACATTATCAAGATAAGTGGCATTCACAGCAAAAAACTAAAACTACCTGCCCCCCAGTTGGTTTAAGCACATTTATTCCTTTCTTTTAATGTTATACAGTTAAAGATATTGTATTGTTTAAAAACAAAAATCAGAAGAATGCACATCCGTGAAATCACTGTGAAAACACCTTTAATAATCTAAGAGATTTCATCATTACTTTTATCTGACTTCTTCAGATATACAAAAAATGAGATGACACAGCCCTTAAATAATCACAAACACATTCTTTCATACCAAATTAATCAATCAGTATCAGTCAATTAAAAATTATATAGCAAATGCAATATAAAAACAATGCCATATAATAGACCATTATTAAAAATAACTAAAAAACTAAACATTTCACTTAACTAATTCTACTTTCAGTTTTAAAATGCCACTAATAGAAACTGTTTTGTTCAGTCCTGGGGGGAAACTGGAACTATATCTTAATTGCCACTTCAGTTCCTTCTATTCAAGATACAAGTCCACGGACCTCCCCTGGGTCCTAAGTCAACCTTATTGATCGCTGTAAACTTGAAGCTGCGTGAAGGGGATTTTTTTTAATATGTTTGGCCAAGGCATTTTTTCATCACCCTTCTGGATGTCATAGAGATGTTGGTATATTCTCTTTCTAAATTTCTTATTAGTTTTCCCAGTATAGAAACTATCACATTGTTGACACCATGTAAACCACCTCCATACTGTAACAATAAAATGTATGGACAAGTTTAATTACTCCACAAATCTTGTTGTAAACCTCAGTCCCTACCAGTATGTGTCTGCACTGGGAACACTAGCCACATTTTTTCATGGCTCCACTATCTTCCCTACCTGTAGCCCTTTCCAACAATGATTTAAAGGATAAATCCCTCTTGTATACAATAGTGGGCCTTGCTCCTAATTTTTCAACCAAGTCGGGTTGGATCTTAAAGATGCTCCAGTTGTAACTGGTAATATTTTTTAGGTCCTCAAAATGAAGGTTGTAAGGCAAAATCAATTTCTCTGAAGAAGTCAGATAAAAAGTACTGATGAAAGAGCTTAGATTATTAAAGGTGTTTTCACTATGATTTCACAGGTGTCCATTCTTCCTTTTTTATTTTTAAAAGTTTGAGTTGTCTTTTTGTTTTGAGTATATTTTATTGTTTGCTTAACATATTTTTATCCAACAAGCTGACTGTTGCACTATATGTACACAGAAAATATACATGCAGTCAAAGATTGTAAGTGATGAGGCTGAGACAATGCTAACACTGAGAAGCTTTGTTGATTATGCATTGAAGGAGCAGTCACATGACACACACTACTCATTAACTAATCCTTCACATAACCTTATAAGTGAAATCCCACTAATTTTAAATGAATTATATACTGAGATTTATAGTTACATACTTTAGTTCAAAAGTATACATTTCTACGACTATGCTGAATTACATGAAATACACAGAATGCATTCACTACTGAAAATAAGTCACTTTATTTTTCAAAATAATATTTTTACACTGTGTGCAATCACTATAATAAACTGTTTTTTTTAATCACTTGCCTAAACCTACAATATTTACAAGTAATACTTTAGTTACAACTGATATTTTTAGTAGCTTAAATGTCTGCTGAAGGGTTATTCATCTTAGAAGTAGGACCACTCATGACTAGATTCCATTTGTGACACACTGTCATCATATTCAACACTTGCTCTCTGATAAGGTGGTATTTGTATCTCCTGCTCTGGAACAGTAAATAAATATTTGCTGTGTTGATTCACAGATAGATTGTCTTTCCTGCTTCTTCTGCACATTTGCATATATACCTAATAAGTATGGTCTAGGAAACCTTGTTGTATACTGTCCCTCAAAATGACTACAGCAAATTTTGGCTCAAGCATAGCTGCATCCTTACTGTTCCATTTTCTGTAAAACTGAAATGATTTCTGATGATCATTCACAATAAAATATCTGTTTTGATACATTTACTGTAACAATTCAACATAGTTTGTTTACACTCATGTACTAGTCGAGAAAATTAAATTAATAATTAAGATTTTGGATGCATACACATTAATGAGTGCACTGTGGAGTAACACTCTGAATGCAATGCTTTATGCCAGTATTCAAGAATCTAGAACCGACAATTCGACAATAATCTGAAAATAATGAGTGCTAGTAGCCTGCATTCCTTGATGAGATTTTTCATTATTTGAACCATTTGTTCCATTTATCCATTGCTCTGAGGATACTTATAAATCAAAGTCACATGACTGAACTCCCACGCTTTCTCAAAGTTGTAAAGTTCCAGGCTCACAGACTGCTAACCATTATCTGAACCCACTTTATCTGGGCATGCCAAGCCTAGCAAAGACTGATTTCAACACAGTAATACCACCTTTGATATGTGGTATTCTATATACACAAGAGATAATGTGCATCTTTGTAAACATAGGTTCATAGGTTCATAGGAGGTTAGTAGGCTATTGGCCCTAGGGCCTTTATAAGGCTAGCCATGGTATACCCTTGTTCCCTTATTGACTAAGTTATATGGTCTATATTTGCAGCGGGAGTCTATGATTAGCACTGACTGACCTTATCCAAGAGGGACATAGGTGACACCCCCAGGGTAACTTTATGGTCTCCCATCCAGTTGTCTAAGTTACACTTAACTAGGATCATTGAGGAACTCACGTTTTATGTGAATTGGGAGTTAGTTCCAGAGAAATGACAATCTCTGGGAGACATATCTGTCTCTCCTGCATGCCCTGTTAATGTCGCAGGCTAGGTTAAGATCCCTAGAGTGAGTGAATCTCTCAGCAGCCTATACGATACAGAATACAGTGACAGGGCCTTCATTCTGAACATGTAGGTCATGTGTTCAAGGCCCTGAATTTTCTTGGTGAAAAACCTCAGAGCTGTCTTCAGCTGCTGCAGGTGTCTAGTGAGGTACATACAGAAGGGAGTTTTGTACTCTATTAGTGATCTGATGAGGGATGAGTACAGGGGAGTTATAACATCCTTAGCTCTGGATGTGATGCCCTTACTTATGAGATGTGTAACATAGAAGGCCATCCTTACCACTGTGGACACACGGTGATTGACGTTAAGGTTGCTATCAACCTGTGTTCCCAAATCTTACACCACAGTATTTGAGCTAAGACGGGTACTATTAATATTGTAATATGCAGGAACTTCCTCTTTGCCAAAATGGATAATTACACATTTTTTGTGTTTATATTAAGTTTGTGGCATTGGCACCAATCATTTGTCTGTGTAAGCCCTTTTTGTAGTTTGTCCACATCATTGGGGGACTCAATGATTTCACCCAGTTTGCAGTCATTGGCAAACTTGGTAAGCCACAGGCCATCTATTTTCACCTGGACTTCTGAGAAATAGATTCCAAACAGTAGGGGGCCCAGCACAGATCCTTGTGGTACACCACTGGTAGCTGGTCTGCTGGTAGAGGTGGAATCCCCAACTTTGACTGTATGCGTTCTGTCGGTGAGCCAGCTGGCTACCCATCTAGTGACACATGGGTGAATTCCCAGCTGGGTGAGTTTCTCAATGATGCCTGAGTGAGAGATTGTGTCAAAAGCCTTGGCTAAGTCAAGATAGGCCGTATGTACTGTTTTGCCTCCATTCGGGGCTTTGGTGACATTCTTGAAGAAGTTCACCAGGTGTAATAAGCATGATCTACCCGGTCAAGAGTTTGAAGGTCACCTATGTCTTTGGTGAAAAGGTCCATGATGATTCTCTCCATGGCTTAACAGATAAGGCTGGTTAGGATTATGGGTCTATAGTTCCCAGGATTGGTTTATGGGCCCACTTTGTGCAAGGGAATTACTGTTGCTGTTTTCCTTTCTGCTGGGGTAAAGCCAGTACTTAGACTGTGGCTGAAGAGAGTGCCAATAGGTCCTATATTAGATCATTTAGTAGGCAGCCTGGGATGTTATCAGGTCCCATAGAGGCTGTGTTTTTGGCCACGGAGAGTGTGGTTATTTATTTGATTTATTTATTTATTTTATTTTACATTTGTTTACTGGGAAAGTCCGACTGGAAACAGGTCCATTTTCATTGGCGGCCCGTGGAGAAAAGCTCCACATTACAATACATTACATGAGAGTAAAAAGAAGTAGAACATACGTACATACGGAGTATATACACATCAGGACAACATGCTGGTTATTAACAAACATACATATAGCATTATATACACACAACAGGACATCATGCTAGTGCTTAACATTTCTTACAATAGACAATCAGAGGTACATTTTTTTTTCTTTTGCAGTTATAAGTTTTGTAAGGTAAATGTATACGGGTTTGGAAGCTTTCAAAACTGTTTATACATAGCTGTACCCTGACAAATTCTCGTGGTATGAATTAGCCTGGTGAGTGGCATGAGCATAGCCAGTTACTTAGATAGTGGGTTTTCAGGAGTTTTTTGAATTGACTAAATGAGGTGGTAGAAGTTATTTGACTTGGTAGTGTGTTCCAGGTTTCGGCAATGGTGTTGGCAAAGAGGGACTTACCAGCTTTGTTTTTATGTTTGATGACAGTTATGAGGTTCTGGTTACTAGATCTTAAGGCTCTAGAGGGAATGTAGGGCTGAATTAGGTGCTGAAGTGCTGGAGTTATTTCAGGAAGGTAGTAGAGTTTGTGAGCTATAGAGAGTTGATTGAGTAGAAGTATATGAGGCAACTCAAGCCAGTTGAGTTGCTTAAGGGATAGACAATGGTGGGACCTATATGAGGCTTCAGTAGCAAACTTGGCAATTGTGTTGTAGTAAGATTCCATTTTATTTAGATCAGTTTGGCGGAGATTGGTCAAGATGGGAGAGGCATAGAGGAGGGAGGATAGAAGATGAGTCCTTGCGATGGTTACTTTGGTGCGTTTTGTCATAAACTGTTTGTTCCTGTAGAAGAGACCAAGTTTTTTATTAACTTTCTTAATTGTTTGTGCTATGTGGTTGTCGAACCTCAGGTTATTGTCTATTTCTACGCCTAGCAGTTTAGTGTGTGTGGTTGGACTGATTTGAATGTTTTCTTTGGAGCTAATGGTGAAATTATTATTTAGAGGAGGAGCTCTGCCAGGACTGAAAATAATTAGTTTGTTTTTTTTGGGATTAAGAAGAAGTTTGATGTTAGTGAACCAAGTTTCGGATAGGGTGAAGTTATTTTGGGTAATTATGACCTGCTCTTTGAAGATACTAGGTAGAGGACTGGTGACAGGTATGCTTTGGGGTAAGTCTGGCGGAGACGGGGGTGAAGTTTTCACCAAATCTGTCTGCTAGCAGGTTGGTAATGTCTTCAGGGTCAATATGAGTGGTACTATCCACTACTAGTTCAGCACAAAGCTGGGCCTTCCCTTTTAGATTTCTGATGTAGTTAAAGAATGCCTTGTGATTCTCCTTAGCTAGGGATGCTAGTTTAGCTTCATAATTGATTTTAGAGGATTTTATAAGATATCTATTTTGCTTGTTCAAGCTGTGGAGGATGTCCTTCCTCTTCTGAGTCAGCTCTCTCTTGTTCTTATACATTAGTTTCTCCCTTTTGTTGTATAACTATTTACGCTTGACCAGGGTGGCACTAGGGATGAATAGTGCATCATGAGGTTTCATCTTTTCTTTTTTATTCTAGTTTCTGAATGTGCTGCATACTTCACATTTATACACCATCTGCACAATTTGATCAGGCATGTTAGGCCAATATTGGTCATCATAAACCTTTTATTTACACCTAGTCATGGCTACATCTTACCATAGTACTCAGTCTTCTATCTCCTAAATATGAAGCACTACCTTTTATATTAATGTGGAACCAATGGGCAAAATGTGAAAAACCTACTAAGAACTTCAACTAGAAAGCTCACAGGAGAGTTAAATGTGCTACTTTATACTTATAAAAAGTTATTTTTATGAATTAATATGATTCAGTACTATTTACCATAGGTTCATAGGTTCATACTAGGCTATCTGCAATAGGGCATTTATAAGCCTAGCCAGAATGTGCTTAGCTTTCACCACCCATTTTAAATTAATTTTGCTATGCCCTTTTTTTGAGGTTAGTATACTGTGCCTCTGTCTAGCAGTGACACAGAAGTCATACCCGGGGTAAATCTATGATCTCCCATCCACTCATCAAGATTCCTCTTGAAGAGAGTCAATGAGGGACTCTGCCTAACCTGGGCTGGGATTTTATTCCAGAGTGAAGGGAGCCTCTGGGTTATGAATCTGTCCCTCCAGCATGTCCTATTTATTTCAGTGCTGAGGTTCAAGTCTCTCGAGCGTGTAGTTCGATAGGATTTGGATTTTCTGAGGTGCAGCATGTCCATTAATTCCGGGTTGGACATGGCTTTATACGTCAGGCACAGATCGCCTCTGAACAGGCGGTATGCCACTGAGTGAGGTACTTTTGGGGTCTTTCCAGTTGCTGCAGGTGTCTGGTAAGGTACATCCCAAAAGGGGCATTGTACTCAATTATGGGCCTGATGAGGGATGAGTAAAGAGGCACGATGACCTCCCCTGATCTAGATGTGAATCCCTTCATGATTAGGTGGGCTATATAAAATGTTTTTCTAACCACTTTGGCCACGTGGTTGTCAAATGAGAGATTGCTATCATCTTGGGTCCCCAGGTCCCTAATTACTTCTTCTGTACTTAATGGATTACCACCTATGTGGTAATTTGTGGGCACTTTGTTTTTGCCAAAGGGGATGACTATACACTTTTTGGCGTTTAGCTTGAGGCCATGGCTCTGGCACCAGTTGTCTGTTTCTATGAGGCCCTTTTGGAGGATGCTTGTGTCGGCTGGAGAGTCGATTATGGCACCCAGTTTGCAGTCATCTGCGAACTTGGTCAGCCACAGTCCTTCTGTGTTGGCCTGTACCTCCGAGAAATATATACTGAACAAGAGAGGTCCCAGGACTGAGCCTTGTGGGAAGCCACTTGTAACTGGTTTGGAGTCTGACATGGCTCCAGCAATTCTAACCATGTGGGTTCTGTCCTTGAGCCAGTTTGCAACCCATCTAGTGACATAGGGGTTTATATTTAAGCTGGTGAGCTTATCTATAATGCCCGAGTGGGGTATTGTATCGAAGGCTTTTGCGAGGTCCAGGTAGGCTGTGTGGACCACCTTCCCCTCGTCAATGGCCTTGGTGACTGTTTCAAAGAAATCAACCAGGTTTAAGAGGCAGGATCTGCCCTTAACAAAGCCAAACTGGGTAGGATCCAGTGTCTGTAGGTCCCCAATATCTTTATTTATGAGGTCCATGATTATCCTTTCCATAGCTTTGCAGACCAAGCTAGTCAGGCTTATGGGGCAAGAGTTTCCAGGATCCGTTGAGGCACCACCTTTGTGGAGCGGGACCACAGTTGCTGTACGCCACTTTTTGGGTACATATCCTGTAGTAAGGCTGAGATTGAACAGTAGTTTTATGTTTGGGTTTAGCTCTTCTTGGAGTTCATGTAGGATGCAGCCCGGGACACCATCTGTTCCCATTGATGCTGTATTTTTTGCTTTGGAGAGGGCGGCTCTTACCTGAGCATCCGAGATGTCAGGGGGGCAGCACTCTGCTAGAATAGATATTTGCCCTTTTGGTGGGGAGGGGGGGAGAAGTTTGCGCTGAACCTGTCAGCTAGGATGTTGGCAATGTCTGTGGGTTCAGTGTATTATTTGTCATTTTGGACTAATTCTGAGCATATCTGGGAATTACCACCCAGGTTCCTAACATAACTAAAGAAAGCCTTGTGATTATCCTTAGTGTCCTGTCCAATTTTTCTCTTGAAGCTGGCCTTAGACGATTTTATGAGTGCCCATAGTTTTTTGCTAATACTGATCAGAGATGCCTTCCCTTTTTTTTTAGTAGCTTCCTCCTTCTATTGTATAGCTTGTTTATGACTGGGGTCCACCAGACAGGACGTCTGCCTTTGGAGGATTGGGTCTTGGTTTTATTTGGGATCGCATGATCCATGCATTCCTGAAGGTGTTCATAGAATGCGTTTATAAAGGATTCTGCGGTCTGGGCCATATTTTCCACAGGCCCGGGGGCTTTGAAGGATTCCACCTCAGTTTTGAGGAGTGTGAAATTTGCTTTAGAGAAGTTTTTCACTGTGGTTTTCTGGGCAGGGGGTGGTGTCGGGATGTGAACATCCAGTGAGATTAGTTTATGGTCTGATCTTACCAGTGAGGGATACACTTCTGGTCTGGAGCATAGAGTCCCCATGTTGGTGATGATCAGGTCCAGTATGTTTTCCCCTCTTGTGGGAGTGGTAACAAGTTGTTCCATAGCATTTGAGTTTATAAATTCTAGGAACCTTTGGGCTAGGGTGTTGGAGCTAGAGTAATGCTCCCAGTCTATGTTTGGGTAGTTGAAGTCGCCCAATATAATGGTGTTTGGAGAGACCTTCATATTTTCCAGTGTTCTCATGAAAATATCAGTTTAAAAAATTCCTAAAACAGAATATGTTACAGACCCATTCGGTGTGAAACTTCAAGGAATGTGGGCTTTTTTAGGCCCAAAATGAGGAACATTTCTCGTAATGAGGTACACTTGAGAGGTATGAGTCTTAATCATGAATTCTGTTTCGCAAGTTTTATGCAGCTGGCTAGGAATAATGATTTAGTCACCTTTGCATGCAAGCAATTAGATCATGATGAAAAAAAACTATCAGATAGCTGTCTTAAAGACTCATATTAAGGTATGTAGTGATCCTGCCTGAGCATTAATGTGCGTTACTCTATTTCTAACTCAGATATTCATGACAAAATGAGACTTGAGACTACATTCTAGGCTTTGATCTTTCTGTCCTACTATATGAAGTGAGCACAGATGGATGAGAGATTTTCTGGCTCCTCACTTAGATTCCGTTTTCATGGGTTCACAGGTAAACACTCTTCACTCAGCCACTAATGGTATCATTTCTTTCCAGAAGTATCTATTACTGTAATTCTTAAATCTGAGAAAGGCCCATCTCTTCTATCGTTTTAAAGGCCCATTACTGTACTAAATATGGAAATAAGGTCCTTCCTGAAATCTTACCCATGTATCTAAAATTGATCTGCAGAAAATACCAATTACTGAGTAAGCTGGAATTTTTAAATGCTGTAACCCATACGAGTTCTTAACGGTGTTTTATATGTTGACTAAAATGAAAAATACTTAGTATTCATTGATGCTCAAAAAGAGCATGACTAAGTTAATTTTAATCAAATACCTAGAAGCGTCTTGATGAAGTTACTGATTGCTTTGTAAAGTGGATTTGTTAAGAGCTATTCCCACATCCAAACAGCTTTTTCTACTTTGGCTAAAACAAAACACATCTAGTATCCCTTAATGATGAAAAAGCTAACTACTGATATAAATTGAGTTTTTCTTTTTAAAACCCTTGACATCATAGATTTTCTACTTTGCCCTATTAGCTGGATAAAAAGTATGAATATTATACCAACAGCTAAGACTGCACTCAGTGCAATTTTGTTGATAGTGGTATCAAGAAAGGATGCCTGCTGTTCCCATGTTTTTCTTTTTTCTTTTTTTTTTGTTAGAACACCTAATAATAAGAATTAAAACAACAACCAGATCATGGCAGTATCTTTTCAAGATATGTCCATTATCTTTTCAGCTTATGCTGATGCTTTCTAGCCTTTATCTATAGTAGCTTCTCTTGGTATACTATTAGAGATTACAGATATTTGCAGCAATGATATTGACATATCCTTGCTTTGTTCTTGCTAATACATGATTAGTCTTAAATTACTTTTTCCATCTCAGAATCAGCTAGGCTTCTCACAGTCTTAAACACGTGAGTATTTACCTAAGCCCTGATTTATTACCTATCAAAAAAGAAACCTTTGATAACCTCAGTGCTAAAGTGACTTAGGAACTTTGCAGATGGTTTAATATTCCTCTCCCTTTGCTTGACAGTTTTAATGTTTTGAAAATTGGTATTTTGCCTTGCTTACTATAGCATCTACAAGATAATTTATTTATTTATTTATTATTTTACATTTGTTTATCTGGGCGGTCTGACTGGACAGAGCTGTCCATTTTCAGTGGAGGCCCAGGGAGAAAGTCTCCAGAACAATTGCTAACATATAATCCCACTCTTTTTAACATAGGATGTTTCTGAATTATAGCTAACTAAATTCATCAATTGCTTTGGAGAAATTGGTGCCATAAAACTGTTTACATTATATTGCACCACGTGCTTTCTAAAAGCAGTCTTTGAGCTTTTAACTTTGAAGTCCTGTACTGGTATTTAATTGTAACTGCTGATCTCTTGGCTACTCGGTTACCCTAAACATGGTAAAACTGCTTCTGTCCAACCAAGAAAAGGAAAATTGTCTCTAATTCTGAACAACATCACTGCTAAAACCATCTTTCATATCATATTTCATCATTTACTAGGTAATTAAAAAGTATTCTCTAGCTAAAATCTCAAATAACATTTGGCCTAATTTGCATTATATTTTGGGCTTTTCCCCAAACACATATGTAGGATGACCCCTTTTTTACAACCCAAACTTCAAAAGCAGTTCCTCTGTGTAAGTAGTCCCCCTTATTCCCAAGTTCCATAGTTTTAATGTATCTATTCTGAGTCTTGAGTCTCAGTGTTGTGACCTCTCCTTTTTAGTATTTATTTATCAAATGTCTAAGCAAAGAACCACGATCACCAGCTAGCACTGCTCACAGATGATTACATACTAGGGCTGCTGTTAAGTCACCCTATGACATGTAAGCCTTTTGAAATTAATTTTCCAAAGTAAACTCCTGATAATAATGGGCTCAAACTAAATGCTAAAAAGTGTAATAACATCCATTTTGATGGGCAATCCCTCCTCTCTTCATACTGTCTATACAAAACAACTCTACAAAGCAAAACTGTAGTTAAGTTTTTGGGTTGATTGCTCCCTCTGTTTTGACTTTCATGTAACAATGGTCGTTAGGAGGTCTTTGTATTTAGTTCAGCTATTTTCCAAAAGACTATTATCAAGGTCAAAAGAATTAATCATTCACTTATACCCAGTATTGATCAAGCCAATGTATGGAGTACAATGCCCCTTTTTCATATTTCTTACTAAACATAACAAATAGTTAGAAAGACCCCAAAGGTTCCTAACCAAAAAGATCACAGTTGTAAAGTCCCTGAGCTATCAAGAGACAGTAGACACTCTATTTATTCAGTACATTATAGACTTTTTAGAGGAGGTTTCTGCCTTGTTTACTATGCCATTAGCAATACAATTGTCCTGGATTTCCTGTTTGTCTGCAAATCCAATATCTCCAGTAATACTAGAACAGGAGGCCTACATCTTCACCAACAGATAAAACACAATGGAAGGAAGCGTCTATAATCGGGCACCTCCAAAACTGCAAGAATAGACTTTGTCTGCATGTTAAACAGTGTTACTCACTATAATCCTTTAAACATAACTGGATAATGTAATGGGTATTCATAAATTTCATCCAGGACTTACTGGAATATCCCTTCTGGAGAGAGGAGGTGCTGGCTGAGGGAGAGTACTGGCAGGCAATAATGGTAATGAGACTAAGCGGCCTTTGATGTATATAAATCTGATGATCTCAAGTGGAGGTCTGACTTATGTGAAATCAGTTTTTTTTTTTTTTGTTTTGTTTTTTGTTGTTTTTTTTAGTTTTGTCAGTTAAGACAAACCATTCTATGTGCTATGTCTAAAGGTAAACGGTCAAGTGATTTGATTGATTGGGTTGTGGAATAAGAATGTAAAATTTATTTTGGCTTTGATGGTGGTGTTTTTATAAGGTTATCTATCACTGAATCTTTCCACCGCAAATGTGCATATGTGGTTATTGGTCTAAGAATGGCCGTAATGATACACATAATATCCGTCCTGATATGATAGACTGTCATATTTCAGAGTAAATTGCATACCTTGGTTAAAGTCTGTGAAATTAAGCATTCAGAATGATGGCTATTTTATTCATACATATATCAATAAAATATATATTGAAGCTGAATTTGGATCATACCTCTTAACCTCTTAGAGTAAGAAATGTGGATAAAGCCATAAAAATGTGGTACAAATAGGGGTAATTTTGAAATATTGCTTATGCAAACTTAGAAAGTTGATAAAATAACAGGTTTTGCATTGGCATGAATTTTCTGAAGAGTATGAAGCCTAAAACTCAAATGTCTGTCATTATTTTCTAACTTTAAACTTCAACGATTTGCCACTAATTTGCCAGAAAGCCACTATTTTATGAAAAACGGACCAAAAATATAAAGCAAAAATCTGGACAATCTGTGAAAATCTGTACAGTTGAGAGGTATGATGTGGATGTTTAGCTGCTGGCAGTGAATACATTATGATTTTGAAGGAAAGTGCAACATATGTGGGGAATGTTTCATTTTACTATCAAGCTTGCATTAGGGATGAACACTGCTCTCTCTAGAAAACTGTATCTCTGAGGTATCGTTCATCCAGTGAGAATGTTCATAATGCATCCATTATAATGGCATTATCCAGACTTGTCCTTTTACTCATATTACAGAAGTGAATTGCCATAACAAAGCTTAAAGAATGGGATCAGGATATGAGAACCAACTGTCAGTTTACTAATTAACAAGACCCAATCATAACATTCACTTTCTGCTGTGAATGCTTTAAGACTGGACTAACAGCAGATGGAAGGTATGACTGAAGAGTGGTGTGCATATGTGTGTGTGTGTGTGTGTGTGTGTGTGTGTGTGTGTGTGTGTGTGTGTGTGTGTGTGTGTGTGTGTGTGTCTTTTTATCAACATCACCAGTCATAGCTTTTCTTACCTGTGGGATGCACATTAATATGAAGAGCAATTAAGTTTCTTTTCAGTGCTTTTCTTCATCCTCTAAGTAAGACAAATGCAGTATGGGCCATCTTATTCCTTTATCCTGTTTAATAATGATTAACTCACACTGTGGCACTGACCTTTTGTCTTACTATTATTTTTCACTTTTATCTTTTATGGCTTGGGAAAAATAATGAACCATATTAACTTGAAAAAAACAGAACGAATTAGTCATAAAGAAAAGGATGACCTTTTCACTCCTTTTGTGTGTCACTGATTTGAAATTTAAAAGTAACAAAGCTTGAGAAAACATAGGAAGTCTAGAATGGGAACTTCTAGGTAGATATCAGAAAAGGTATCATTTCTTCTTGAAAAACACTCCCCGGGATTCAAGAAGCTCAGTGCATGGATGGTTTTAGCCTTGCGCCAAGCGTCCTCACTAGAGATGGTGTAGCAGCGCCATATGAATATGTATGAGGGCACGCCGCCACAAACTCGATGTGCACAGGAAACATGTGCGAGTGCAGGGGGCATGTACAAGTGCTCTACGGAGGCGTAAACATGCCCCGACACTTGCAAAACCTGCTATGCCTACTAGTAGAGCCCACCCCTAATAGTAAGTCAGTAATTAAGTGTCCGTGGATACTGAAATGTATGCTAAGCATACAAGAGTGTCCACGAACAGTGAAATAAACTCGTAGTAGTAAACTCACAAACATGTAATGGAATGCTGATCCCTGTCGATAGAACTTTCACAATTAGATTCCCTGTCCCTGTGTCCCTATTATACATGCAAGTTATTGCAATATCGAAGGTGTAAGCAAAGCGCAGCGTGTCTACGCGTCGCTGCCCCCCCACCGAGCATAGCTTACACATCATACTAATTCAAATAGAGAAAAACATGCGGAATCAATGTAAGTGTCAATAGTGTAGTGTTCAGAGCATCCACCTAACAAACAGGCATTCACGGTTCGAGCCCAACAATAGCACATATCATTTTCCATGTGGAATGAATGTCACTTTGCCATAAAACTGACATAAGAGTATCGCATGAGATATTTAACTTAAATATCATTCAAGCAAAGTGGCACTGTCACAATGAATAAGGTACTAGTAAGCAGGTATAAGCAAAAATAAGCAGCAGTAAACACATATAAGTACCAGTAAACAAGTCTGAGTGCACATGCATGGGTCTAAGCAGTGCCCAGCATAGGAAATGTATATAAGTATATACAGATATATAATATATATACATAGCTATATAATATATATATACATAGATACATACATATATATATATATATATATATATATATATATATATATATATATATATATATATCTATATCTATGAAGAAAGAATGACGTAACAATAAAGCATACAAAAAGAATGAGAAGGGAATCAACAGCAACCCCAGTATTATATAGCGCTGTCAGCGTATGTCATATCCAGCTGGACAGGGGTGAGCAAAGCACTGCTACTCACACCACAGGAAGGATATTACCAGTGGGAGTAACATTGTTGATTTGCTAAATCTACTTTACACACAGAGGGTAGTCCCTGCTGGGACTACCCAAAAATTATATAGGCCATTTGGCCTTCTGACCATTACACAAGCAAGGGCAGGTATGTTCAAAGACTAAATGGTGGGAGAGCCTGAGAATACATGGGGTGGGACAACATATGTGTAGGGCCCCTAACGCTCTGGAGAGGGCAATGTGTGGAGGTGTGTCATGGCTACGATAGCAAGTGGACAATGGAAGGTATGCAAGTATTTTGAACATGGGTGGGGTGGAGGAACTATGGGTATGAAATTATGGAGCCAGGCATGCCAGGGTTGAATGGCCTGGTTTTAACTGGACCGGCTCATGGAGGTCAGCGAGTTTGTTATAGGTATTTATGCATACACACATGCAGACAATATATAGAATGTACATTCTCTGTAACACATGCATTCTATTTGGAGACATAAGTAACATGAATGTGCACTTACAAACCTTGACAGTAGATAGAATAATAGGCTGTGCAGAAGAGGGACGGGACGAAACTGCTAAAATGCAGAAGTGTGTGCAATGTCCAAAGTCAGTGCTATGCTGACAAAAATCAAATATGAGGACTTCCCCACACATGGAATCATTCATGTGATCTGCCTGCTATGGCAACGCCAATTACTAAACCGGTCTATTTGTGAAAGAAATATGCCAAACACATACATAATTAGGCTCTCATGTGTAATGTGTACATTACCACATAGTTATACATATTAATTAATTGTGGTGTCATGTTGAAGGGAATAAGGATGTAATGAAGTATAGTCTAATCTTGCCATAAACACATGCGTGTCACATGTGGGACAACCCAAAAACTGCGAATAGTATACTTTTGGTCGCTTAAGTCACCAATGTTTGTGGACTAAATGTTTGGGAGTTCTGAGGATACGTGGAGTGAGTCAACCAATGGGATGGGTCTATAGGAGTAGAGAGTGACCAATGTATAGTGGTGTGGATACACTGCGAATCAGACTGGAGAATGGATGACAGCAGTGTTAGGGAGGCGTTGGGGTGTGTGTTTGGGGAACCAGGAGCCATGGGTATACGGGTATATATGCAAATGAAGCAGCACAGCAATAGTGCATTGCGTAGAGCAACCACCTAACGAACAGACATTCCCGTACCGACTCCCACTGTATTACATACCAATTACCATCGGTAATCCATACATGAACATATTGCAACATCTGTCCACTGTATAACCTGCAAAATATCAATTAAAATATAACTGGAGTGAAGTGTCAGTGTCATAATGAATAAGGCACTAGTAAGCAGGTCAAGCATATATAAACACCAGTACTCATGTGTAAGTGCATTTGTGCTGGGGTATGTATTACTTTACAGACACACACACACACATATATATATATATATATATATAAATATATGTATATACATATATATATATATATATATATATATATAGTTACAGACATATACATATACGTATATATATATATATATATATATATATATATATATATATATATATATATAAAAATATCATCCAGATATCATCTGTGATGCTGTTTACCAAACACCAGATCCAGGTACCAGTCACAGTGACTGTCTTGGGCAAACACCAACATGATGTTCCTAGATATTGTATATGTGTGTTCTTCATGCGAATAGCTATGGGAACATCATCACAGCTGTTCCACATGCAATCAGCCAGAGGAGGACTGCAATAGGTGCAGAAGCCATCACCCGAACATGACCATCAAGTACAATAAACAAGCTGCTGCTGAGCAGGTGTACACCTCCACATCCACCAGAGAGTGTGCGGGAGGGACAGACAGAGGCAAAGTACATCAGAGAAGGACTTGGATACTAAAACCTAGGCAACATCTGTAACACACATACCAGTACAGGGGTTCAAACCCCTGACTGACTAGTCATTACTATTACAAGTGCATGCAGTTACTCCATGTGCCACAAAGCTGACATGTTGGTGTGCCGTAAGAACATATATGTGTGTTGGTGTGCGACATCTGCAACAGAGATATAGTAGACATACATTAGGTGTAGCACACATGGCTGTCCACATGAATGGATGCCATTGTCAACACAACCACACTCTCTAATGGACTCACAGTGACACTCTTTGCCAGGCCCACATATTCACTCCCAAACCACTTAGTTTGCCACACTGCAGTAATGCACAGGTACTACATGCACCACAGGGGATATCCGGAGGTTCTATGGGGTAGGGCATGTAAACGTGTTTGACATCTATCGGTATGCCAATGGGAGTTATACTGGGAGTGACTGTGGTTGGGAGCATCATACCCCTCATGCAGACACAAGGTGCCAGTACTGACATGCATGTGTGCATTGCTTCATGGGTGTGTAGTGGTTGTCTGTGCAAGATGGCTGTCCAAGGCTGGGGCTGGGTGAGGGGTAATTCTTGGCATCACACCACTCGACAATGGTGTGCAGTGTGGTACAGGGGTGTAGTGTCTGCAATGTCCCACACAGATGGGTATTGTATGAACTGTCCTGACATCCTGGTTACCATTGTGTATGGCCATAGCTTTGCAATGCATGCCATGCCTGTGTTTGATAGTCCTTGACATAGACATTGCCTGGGATGTGCATGTCCCACAATAATGTACAGTGACATGTACAGGTGTACCTGGTTTGGCTGGCACATGTGTACACAGGGCATTATCCTCCGATATGCCAATACTGGCCTGGTGTGGTAGAACCTGCTTATAGTCAACAGGTTGACCCTGCACCTTCATTAATAGCATGATACAGGTATTCCCTGGTGTCAGTGGCATCGATCCATACAGGGCACATGTATAAGGCTATGGATCACATTTGATGGCACCACATATGTTGCAGACATCCAGTGGGGAACATAGTGAAGGCACATTGTCCACAATTATGTGCCTATTGTACTGCTGTACAGGGTGCCATGCCCTCTGTAGCCCACTGCAATCACACCATGCCTACTATCTGTCATCAATGTGCAGGGTACTAGCAACATAGCTGGATATTCTAGGCAAGTGTGTGTATGACACATGGGTTCAGGACGTATTCTGGGTAACAGTAGGGTTGCATACTTTGTTCACCAGGCCTTTTGCCAGATGTAGGGGTATGGCTTGCCAACACAGTCCCTTGGCTGACTGACATCTGTATTCCTCGTGAGGTGGATATTGTGACATATAACATGGACACCATATAGGAAAACTACAAAATCCGCTCCCCAACATGTCCAGTGGGTAGACACTCACAGCCACCACCACACAGGCTCTGACAGTCAAACACACACACACCTGCCATGTCCTGGAATAGAACCCCTACCTAACTAGTGCATCACACTGCAGCATTACGCAGTTAAAGCACGTGCTACGGAGATTACTGGGTTACAGCAGTCCCAGAAGTGTATGTCTAGGTGGGTAACATCAGCAGGATTGCCAAAGGCGGTCATGTGAATTGTAAAGAGTGTGCATACTCTAAAAAGCATTACTCCTGTCTCAGGCCGACAGAGACACACACAGTTGGTCTCCCTTGGAATAGAACCCCTACATAACTAGTTTATCACACTATAGCAATATGCAGTTACAGCACACGCTACAGAGAATACTGGGTTACAGCAGTCCCAGAGTTGTAGATATACGTAGGTGGGTGACATCAGCAGGATTGCCAAAGAAGGGCATTTCATGTGTACCGAGGGTTGTACATGTCTGTTACCCATGTGTACCCGCTGCTTACTGTAACGAAAATACAATTACACCTGCTTAAAAGTGTCTTATGTCGTCCTAATTGACAGTATCAACAAGGCTTGCAGGTCTCGAACCCTGGACATTGCACACTGAGGTCACTGGATGTATCGCTAAGCCATCTGGGTTGTACACATGTCGCATGGAGTCTATAATGCACATCCTACTACAGGTATTCCACAGTATTGAAAACAAATGGGACAGTCCCTTTGTGTACATATGTACAGTACCCTTGAATGTACTGTACTCTGTGAAACAACAAAGAGAAGTCTACAACTGTCATACCTACATACATATATGCACCTATGGGATGTGTATACACCCACACACACACACACACACACACATATATATATATATATATATATATATATATATATATATATATATATATATATATATATATACATATACAGACACATAGCCATATATATATATATATATATATATATATATATATTTATATATATAAATATACATATATATATATATATATATATATATAAATATACACACACACATATATATATATATATATATATATATATATATATATATATATATATTTATATATATATACATACACACGTCAGTACACCCTTTGTGACACAGAAGGGTTTCAAAGAACTGATGTGTACACAAAACAGAGGCATCTCTTGTGTTATAACATTTAAATCATAAGCAGTTCACCACAGAAGGGATGGTTGTTGTGTATGTGGAGTTTGTGGTGGGGAATGATGGCTAATGTATTCTACTCCGGGGATTGTGGAGTTAGAGTGGGGGAACGATGGGTATGGACCTACACCCCAGCGACCACTTCTGTGTCACTGCTCGACAGTGGCACAGAGAAATAACATACCCAACTGTAGTCATGCTTGACTGTGTATTCTTTACCATTCTTAAATATGTAATACTTTGTAGACACCAGTCACCACAGATGGCTACCATGGTGTGCTAAAAGACATTACACATGTGTAAGCTTATAGGGTAGTCACACACACATACACGCACACACTTGCCAGTATTGTGCATACATGTCTTGCCTATGTAAAGGTAACTAGTACAGTGGTATGCAGTTGGGGTATGTGCCACAGAACACATACAAATACACTCACTGATTCCACGTCTGAGCTTGGTGACATCACAGGACCGATTACTTGCAGTGGGTATTGGGGGAGAGAGGTATAGCGGTTGATAAGGATAAAGGCCAGTACAAAAGGAGGTATCTCTTTGGAATGCAGCAAAATCCACTGCCATGACAGGATGCAGACACAAATACACACACACAGCCTATGCTGACACACACACTCAGGAATTTGCTGAGACACACACAAACACACCCAGCCATTTGCTGTCAGACACACTCAGGCATTTGCTGTCACACACGCAAACACACGCACACAGTTGCCAGTGGTGGGATCAGAACTCCTGCCTATCTAAGGATCACTATTACAGTACTACACAGTTACGAGATGTGCCACAGAGATTACACATCCCAAGGCAGTCAGACTGCCTTCTATAGTTGACAACAACAGGGAGACTGAAGTACATTGCTGTAGACCTGTGTGTTTAAAGTAGGTGTCCATTACAACCTGTATGCACAAACAAGACACACCATCCGCAGGTAGGCCTGAGAGGTATAGTTGTAGCACAACAGGAACCTGAACTGGAGTATGGCCATCTGCGGAATGGACAACTACTATCTCTATACAGGGTTACAGTGGGCATGCCCATACACTTAGTAGCACAGGGCCGTTTGGGATGCACTATGACTACAACTACACAAGGTTATACTGGGCATGCTCATACACTTAGTAACAAAGGGCTTGTTGGATGCACTGATTCTAACCACTGAAGGCCACAGTGTGCATGCTCAAACACTTACATGTACAGAACATGCTGTAATGGACTCCTATTGTAAACACACAGGTTTACAGTTAGGTACATCTTACCTGTCAGTATATATGCACATCATACTGGTGTACTACCTGATACCTGTATGTGGCCTGTAAATGATATATCTGTGTCTGTGCTGTGTGATGCACATGCATACATGTACATGAAGTACTGACATATATATGTTACATATACGCAGTCATGCATGTGTGGATGTGACAGACGATAGGTTACCTGGGTCGCACAGGTGGATACTACCTACAGCATGTGTCACACACCTTGCTGCTCTGAAAGACATACATTGATAGCAGGTTGTGGACAGTGGCATTATACGTGGAACAGTGGCATGTGCAAGCATAATGTGTGAGCCACCCTGTGTAATGGTACTGAGGTGCAGGTGACAAGATGATTTCTCCCGGCTGTGGTAGTAGTTGTCATTATTAGCAGGACTGCTACCCTAAGTATATCTCACATTGGTCATATACACAAGTTCTGCCGCTGTCCATCACCTTACATGGGGCATTTGCTACCAAGCACATTAATGCCATGCACAATGATGTCATGGTACGGGTGGCAACTGCTAGACCAAAACAATGAGCCAATGTCCTGCTGTTATTATCAGGTCATCTAGTGTCTGTCATTCCGGGCTGTCATGATCGAACGACGAGCCTTCAACACAGAGCAAATGCATCCATGTTACACGTGTGTGTGGATAATACCTAGGTCGCATTTACCCATATAGCCGCATTCCAAGGCAAATGTCCTACACACAGAAGTAACACCCTGACACCTACATGACAATTGCATTGGATGCCTATGCTAACCCATGCTAGATGTGTGGCTTTAGTAATCCATTAGCTCAATGTAGAACCTACAATGGGGAATACCGACATCTGTGCAGTGAGGAACACATGGCTGAAGGATCTGTAGTGCACCATTGCACTACCACCATATAACTCAGATCCAGACATGTGGGTCATAACAGCGGTATGGACCATACCAGGTGGTGGTGTACACATATTCATAAAGGCTACTCACATGTAAAGACCACTGTTCCGACATAACGCATCACAGATGAGTCAGGTACAGGTGACAGTGGCAAATGCTGCATTCTAGGTTGTATCCACATATACATCCACCACCTTGTTCCCAGACTACCAACACACATCCATATGTGGTATGACATAGTATGGTAGACCACCAGATAACCCTCGATTGGTGGACTGTACCTTGGCCTACATCAACTGTGCAATGTACCCATGTACAGACACAGCTGCATAATGTGTCATGCAATGCAATAATACCACTGTTTGTAACCTGCTCAGTTGTACACATACCAGGGTCCCTTGGATGTTGTCATCATTAACACGGTCGACTGTTGCTGTACACCAGTAACCAACACCCTCATGGTTGGATATGACCTAACCGTACCTGCCCTGGATATGTACATCCCACACTCATACAACATATATTACCAGTTGTACACATACCAGGGTCCCTTAGATGTTGTCAGCATTAACATGGTTGACTGTTGCTGTACACCAGTAACCAACACCCTCATGATTGGATATGACTTAACCGTACCTACCCTGGATATGTACATCCCACACTCATACAACATATATTACCAGTTGTACACATACCAGGGTCCCTCGGATGTTGTCAGCATTAACACGGTTGATTGTTGATGTACACCAGTAACCAACACCCTCATGGTTGGATATGACCTAACCATACCTGCCCTGGATATGTACATCCCACACTCATACAACATATATTACCAGTTGTATACATACCAGGGTCCCTCAGATGTTGTCAGCATTAACACGGTTGACTGTTGCTGTACACCAGTAACCAACACCCTCATGGTTGGATATGACCTAACCATACCTGCCATGGATATGTACATCCCACACTCATACAACATATATTACATTACCATAGCTTTCATTTACCTTTCTACATACAGGTGGATACAGTCATTACACACATGCACATGACAGTAACATGCTAACAGTACATAAGGTTCGATATCTATGTTGACAGAGGTAATATCCCCTCTCTACTGGTCACCCGTGACACCTATCATATCATACAACACCCCATGTGGCATGTATGTCTTTAGACATGTCCACCTAATGCAATGCCTACAAGCATACCAAAATAACAGGACCATAGGACCTACACAAGGCCTGTATTGACAGACTCAGGGAAATCCAGCTCTGCACTGTATGTTCCTGAGTAGTCACAGGTGATATGTCCATGACATGTACAGCCATGTGTAGCCACGGCTCCTACATATACCCCATGTCAACAATTCCAAGCCATGCATGCTGTGTGCTGTCTGGACATTAACCGTGGTACCACGATAGCCAGTACATGCTGGGGTGAGATGTTTACAAGCCACAGATGCTCGGCTATGTTTCACACATGGCATGGGGAAGGCATGGAATGTATCCTCTTGACCTGCTAGTGCACGTACTGATGTAGACCACATATGTGTGCATGTATTGCTGTTGTGTGCAGTGTCTGATGTCTGAAGGTGACTGTTGACTTAGTACATCATGCTGTTGTAATACAGCCTCAACATTGCCAACTGTATATGGTGATATGCTCTAAGTACAGTAAGCCGTACATGAGGTATGGACGGATGTTTGGACATGACTACTAAGTGGTGGGGCTTCTTTGCAGATGAATGATTACTGAGGTCAGCTCACTGGTGTGTTACAACCAGTCCTACAATAACCTGTGTACCTGCTAAGGTCAGGCTTTGTTAATTGAAGTGGAAGACAGACAATTTAGAATGCTGTAAGGGTGACACCGAAGGCAAACCCCATAACACCTGTAACAGTAATATCTCCGCTGTGCATATATTGTGCATATATCAGCACAGTTGTCATAGGAAAGAGTCAGTAAGCATTGTGCCGGATGTGATAGTGATGTACTTCTGTAGTACCTATCTTGAGATAGCCATGTGTTTGATTCACAGTACTGGCACGTGTGGGTGTGAGTCCATATATGTCATGCATGGTTGGGAATATATCCCACATGTTATCACTCTCCTGAACACTGTTGGTGACACCAGTACAGAGTGAAGTGTAAAAAGAAAGCCATAGGCAGGTGGTTAAACTACACACATGTAAAGTATCTGTATGTGTGTGACATAGGTGTATATCTTTGTGAATGCCGGTGTGTGTGTGTGTGTGTGTGTGTGTGTGTGTGTGTGTGTGTGTGCATGGCTGTCCATGTGTATGGCTGTCCGGTTCCTGGAGTGAGGCTGTATGTTACCATAGTGGAATGTTAATGCCCCCTCCCCCCATCCACTCAAAGCAGTGTGGCATCCATGTTGATAACATCAGTCGTAGACGGGTATACTAACCACCTGTTAACATGTACGCCCTGGGGTGTGACCTGTTGTTACATAGCCTACTGATGGACCCCCCTCCCCACATATACTCACTGCACTGTAGTATCCCTGTCGATGTCCTCAATCTTAGGCCATTCCAACTACCTGTGCATGTGTAATCTCTGTGGCGCGTCTTGTAATTGCGTAGTACTATAATGATGATATGCACATAGGCAGGGGTTGACATTCAAACACTGGCAACTGTGTGTGTGTGTGTGTGTGTGTGTGTGTGTGTGTGTGTGTGTGTGTGTGTGTGTGTGTGTTTGTGTGTGTGTGTGTGTGTCAGAGTGTGTGTTACTGTGTCTGGAATCCATGAGTGTGTGGGTGTGTCTGTATTTGCATGCTGTCATGGCAGTGGGTATTACTGCTTCCTAATGAGATGCCACTATTTCCACTGGCCTTTACCCTTGTCATCCAGCATACCACACTTTTACCCACTCTGCACTCCAGGTAACTATACCTGTGATTTCACCCAATATGGATGTGACGGCTCTCAACACAGTATCTTACTACACAGCTATCATGCTCTTGGATCATTAGAACAGTAAACATAATTGAAACATGGGAGAGCATAACTGTGATGTGGAAGCTACAAAGTCCATGCAGGTATTGTCATACTGACCTGTGGGTAGTCAACATGTACATATGGGACTCCCGCATACACCAACATCCCCCGGCATATGCAACTACACCTGAAAGAGGAAGGCCGAATGTCAGGATCAACATGCTGTTAGTGTTGTTACACATGATACATGCTGTCAAATGTACAAAATGCATTCTAAAACTGCAATACATTTTATGTCTGCTGCCTGTCAACACTACTCAACAATATTAATCTACAATTGTCTACCTAGTATGTTCACCCTGTGCATCAGACCATATGAACATGTCCCTGCACCGATGGTATGGATGACAGGGATGCGACACAGGCATCATCATATGTACAGGGTGATAATGTTTGCCAGAGGCCTAGGCTGTGCCATTAGATGACATCATGCATGTGTGTTAGGGCCTGTGATATCATTGGGCATGTGTGGATGTTATGCGTATGTGTGTTGAGGTGCCCTACATTTGTTTCCAGTGTATGTGTATGCATGCACACAGGTCTGGCATGAGGCTGGCCGACACAGGGGTAATATTGGCAGCTGCAGACTGTACAAGGCAGGTGTCACAGTTCACAGTGTCCGGTCACAGCCACCTGACCTGCGCCTGCCAGGGGTTGCACGGGCACTACCAGGCAGAGGTCCAGATTGGGTACCGTCTGATGACACATGTCCACTGGAATCATGTCCCTGTTGGGACCATCCAGGACAATGTGCACATGGTGTGCTGCATCCTGGTGTGGACTGCACAGCACCATCATTACTGCTGCTGCTACCGCCATTATGGGAGGGGGCATGTGCAGTAGCGTGTTCACATAGACCTTCAACAGGTGATATAGCTGGCCTATGTCCACGTGCCCGACGCCACACTCCCACTAGATGTTCCAGAACAGACATTCCATGCTCGAGGATTGACATGCCATGGTCACGGACTCCCAACATGTCACCCAATCGTCTATCCAAAACATCTGCAAGATGATGGTGAGAATTTGCAAGTGCCTGGATGTTGTTGGTTAATGAATGGACAGCAGCCCTCTGAAGCCTCAGACTGTCTCTGTTGTGTCATTCAGCACATGCCTGTGCCTCCATTACAGCCCAAAACATGCGTCTGGTGACTCCAGCTGATGTGCTTGGTCCCACAGTAGCATGTTGGCCAGTGGTCCTCCTATGAGGAGCGCTGGGCACATGCCTGTGTGGGACATCACCAGTCTGTTGACTGGGAGCATGGTGTGCAGGCACACCTTCCATAGTCACCACACTTCCCTGTTCCATGATACCACCCGTCAACTGTTCTTCCTCTATGGCCGGTGGTGATGGGGCATGTGCAGGCAGGGGAACTGTGTGCGAGGATGAGGTGGAGACAGGTGGAATGGCAACCAATGGCACAGATTCAGCCCCTGACAACCCAGCCTGTGCCTCAATCATACTATCATCATCACTGCTAGAGTCTGTGGTGACACTAACATCAGGTAGACCGCAGGAGGGCAACGCACCTACATCAACACCTGTGAGGAAAACTCAAGAACTGTACATTACAAGTTATACCAGACACACACACACACACACACACACACACACACACACACACACACACACACACACACACAGACACACACACAGACACACACAGACAGACACACACACAGACACACACAGAGACACACAAAGAGACACACAGACAGAGACATGCACAGACACACAGACAGAGACACACACAGACACACACACACACACATAGGGACACACAGACACACACAGACACACACGCTATATGCAGGTGATATGGCAGATGGGATTCAGCTTAGACAATTATAGTTTCAGCTTAGGAAATTATAGTGGTAGTCATCATACATCTCAGAGTTGCACAATACAGCATGAATGCGGTATAGCAGATGGCATGCACCTTACATAATTATAGTGCTGGTTAGCATACATACCTGTATTGCACCCTTTGTGTTAGTAGCCTATGCTCCATACCTGCAACACAATGCATGCACTTTGCACCATTGCACTGCACTGCCATGTTGTGTGCAACATACACCACATGTTAACAGACCATTGCCGACCTTTGTACATCTGCCACTGATGCTTTTTGTTGGCCACTGCCCCTATGTGTGAGGACATGAGCAGTAGGGTATGTCGACTGCATACTATGTTTGCCTGAGCCCTAGCCTGCATATCTCCCCCAAAGCAGTGCATGTCAGTTCAACATCATTCCGCCTACCCCTGAGCTGAGTGCAGACATTGTGCATGTGGCTGTACACACATGTTTGACATGGCTGTCCCTACTTTGCAATGGTGCCACAGACCAGCACAAGTTTACAGTACACCAGCCTGCTGTGTGGCATATGACCTTGCCAATCACATGTAGTATGACATGTCTTCTGCTGACGTGTTGAATGACATGCATACATGTGTAACACAATGGTGTCCTTTCCAATCTACAGTACTGTAATGGTGTCCCAATGCAGGGACGTGTTATACTAACATGGGCCTTCAGCTGATGCAATGTTGTCTGTCCACCCTACAAATATGCAGGGATATACTGCACATTGAGATGATGTGCATAACCATTGCAGTGCATCATGTGGCTTCACAATTGCTATACAGTGTGAGCTACTGACACGGTTCATAGCCATGACTATTTTCACATACAATACATATCTAATGTGGAATGTGACCCGCGTCACTGAGGTGTATAAACAATAAACCCTAATGTGGAATGTGTGACACAGGTCACAGAAGGGTATACGAATGACACCCCTGCACATCTGCAACCATATTACTGATACCTGCCAACTATGCCCACACATGACTAACTTACAAGTTCTCTATGTCCCACATGCCATCTGTGTACCTCACACACATGAGGAGCAGGAATGACAGTGATGTCTGACACCAGCAAGGTGAATCTACTGTATCTGTGGCTTGATGCGGATATATGTTTATGTTGTGCAACACATGTATGTATTTGGATACTGTATAGGTGAATGCTTCCATGTTGTCACACACTCCAGATGTTCAAGACATGTTATGTGGTGGTTTCATGTTATGCCTACACAAGCTGTGCACAGGCCTGTATGATGTTTAGTGTTTCACATCTGCAATATCACCATTACATAAAGGCCATAGTTGTATTGTGTCGAGCCAATGTACTACAGGGTGTACGCACATGTACATCACTTCTACTGTGTGCTTTGCTTCATGTATCTGGCCATCCTCCATGGCCATGTGTACACATGTGCAGTCCAATGGTTGTGATGGCCATCTTATTTCACATGTCAATGTTATCCCATATGACATACACCCATGGATGTCATATGCTCCACTGAGGACAGGGTTATGCAGACAAAGGGTGGTATGTATGGGATGTGAGACATGTTTTGCAGGATAGTTGAGCAGTGTTGCATTCAACCCACTACATGTCATGGACATGTCTGATAGCACATGACATTGTGTGACATTCATAGCAAGGGTATACTCCACAAGGGTGTATCCTGTGGGCCGGGCATACTCCAGCTCCAACATATTTAGTGTGTGCACACATGTGCTCTCTGTACAGTACTGTTTGTATTCCCAGCATGTGTAATGCTGATATGTAGTACCTGTCCCTACAGTGGAACACACCTCTACCATTGTATTCACTGTTGTCCACACATCTGGCAATGACAGTTTGGAAGGTTTAGTGTAAGTGTTTCATATAGTCTACAATTGTTTCACATAGGTAAACAGTGCGATGCTTTGCAGGACTGACCAGTGTCCATTACTAGGCCCACCATACATTATGTGTACGTGTGTTATGGCAGATAGCATGCAATTAATATGTTCTGTGCAGTATCAAGCCTGGTAAATAATAACAATCTCACCTGACACAGGCTGCTGTCGCTGCAAAATTCCAGAGGTACCAAAACAGAGGTGTCGCAGCAGTAAGATCATTATCCACACCTGTTTGGTAGCTACAGGGTGCAATGTATATGTTAGTACATAAGCCAGTACAAGACACTATACTATGGAGTATGCACATCTGTGCATACATAGAGTAGCAGACTATAGTATGTGACATGTGTGCATACATGCCTTGCATATGATGTTACATTACATATTGTACAGTAACACATGTAACTATGTGATATATGGTTGTGTTTTATGTGCAGTAATGACTTACCAGGCAACTTCAGGCTCGGTGGTTGAGAGACACCCACCTCCACAATACCAGCTAATGCTTGTGGATGGAGGTCTGTAGGTGTCCCCAGGTTGGCCAGTAGCTCCTCAGTAAGTGTGAGTGAGGGCTGGGTGAGTGGCCCACCACCTTTTGCACCTTGTTCCCTGGTGATTGCATTTGCATGCTGTTCTGCCCATCTTATCTGGTCAGTGCAGTGTTGGCGCACCTGCTGATAGGTGTGATTGTGACCGCCAACATCATTTACCCTCCTGCAGATTTTCTCCCACAGGGCACTCCGCTGCTGTGCAACCTGTGGCACATGGCTGAAGAGGGTCTTGTAGTTGTCAAGGAGGTATGGGATGAGGACCTCATCCTCCAAGTGGCTGTATTGCGGCAGTCGACTACGGGGCATTCCTGGAAGACATAACTATAGAGACAGGTCACAGTAACTCACAGAGAAGTACAGCAGTACAGCTGAACATATATGTGTATCACATTTATTAAGTTTACAAATACATCTTTGTAGATCTATATGACACTAACACCACTGACATGTATAAGTCACACACATTTGACACCTACTGGTGATGTGATGTTATCACCATATATGTGTGTGTCACGTGATGACATTGCTCATACACCATGTGGATGTTGTCTTGATGTGGGCATGTTTGTTTGCCTGTAGTGGTGTCTTTACCTATCAGCACATGCCTAGATGTGTTCACATTAATGCAATTGACCTTAATGCTGTGTATATGCCACATGTATAGTCATACATAGCCATTAGGAACATGACCTGTGACCCTGCAGACTTGCAAATATGTATGTGTTTTGCCATATACATCTACATGGCACTGTACAGCTGTGTAGCATCCTGCCATGTATTGCCTGTGTTGCGCATGTGGAACACATGTGACAATAGCTAGCCTGATGGTATTTGCAGTGTTGGATATCAACTATGGCATGTATGGTCATAGTGATGTGGTAGGCTATATGCCCTGGGCCATTTATGAGCCTAGGCAGACAGGTTACCTAGCTGTAGGCAAAAGACAGGAAATATTCAGTGGTCAGTTCAAGCAGTGCCACAGAACTGATACACATGGTTACTGATATATTTGGCATGCGGTCACCACACCATGTCACAGAGAGGGGCGATGTGCAGCTTCACTGGACAGGGATGCATAGTATGGCAAGAGTATGTAAAGTGTATGGGACAGGGATCTGTCAGGCATTTTGTGATCCTTGTACTAGAAAGGTGAATGTCCATGACGTATGTGCTTATTTGGGATCAGGATGTGTTAAGTGTAGCATGTCCAACACCTCTGGGTTGGACATGGCTTTATTCAGGGTAGGCTGCATGCTACATTGTGCAGCTAGGGATTGTGAAGGGCAGTGTAGGCCACCTACACATGGGCAATAACCCTTAAAGGAAATATGTGATCTATTATGGGTCACATGGGTATTGAGTATGGCTGAGCAGTTATCTCTATATTCCTGGATGGCACCCTGTCATGATTAGGGGTGCCACATATGGCTACCTGTCTTTTGTGGTTATGTAACTATCAAAGGGAAGTACTGTCCAGCTGCATCTCATACACACAGTTGCCATTATGTTGACCGCTGCCTAGGTGGTAGTTAATGGGTACAGGGTTTGTAACATAGGTGATGACAATGAAATACTTAGCTGTCAGAATGTGGCCATACATCACACACCACACATCTGACACACTAAGGCCCTTCTGTATGTTGAACGCAGCACACAATGAGTCGACTATTGCTGCTACTTCATAGTCATTTGCAGACATCAATAGGCTGATGTCTTCTGTGTTAGTCTATGAGGGGGCGTACCAGGAATGACCCCTGTATTACTGTGGCTGGCACTGGCTTGATGTGCGTGTATTCATCAGACACCTTCTGTAGTGTGGGTTCTGCCAGCAGTCCAGTTACCAACCACTCCTGTGACATAGTTATATACACCCAGTTTACTGAGTGTAGCTGGAACACAGTATGGATGATGGTGTCCTACGACTTGGCAAGGTCATGATATGCAGTGTGAATCAACCCTACTGTCATCTACATCTGTACCGAGTACATAAATTGCATTGACCACGGTTCATGGCCATACAGACCAGACTCAGCTTAGTAGTTGTGCACTATGTCCCATTATCAATGGTGTCTCCCCTTTTGTGGGGTGTGATAACTGTTGCTGTGCACCATTCGGTGTGTACACAGCCTGACATGGAGCTATGATTGAACATGATGAGTATGTGGATAGCTGAATGTTCTTACATTTGTGTAGGATACACCCTGGGATGTTGACAGGTCCCATGAAAGCTGTATGCATGGCATTAGGGAGTGCAACTTGTACCTGCATAGTTGTTAATACAGGGGCCCTGTAGTGTACATGGCTATATTACTAAGTGTACCGGTTGGGGGTGGGGAGGGGGTGGGAGTGTGTTTAAGTTCTCCGAGACCCTATCAGGATGAGTGGGCGCTATTTCTGTAAATGCAGTTCTTCCCATGCCATAGTGCTGTGCAGCACAGCAGGTCTTGTCGTTGCCATTACGATTAATGATACAGCTATAGAATGCTCTGTGCTTGGCCTCATAATATGTGGTTGATTGGTTTCAACGTAGCTTTGTGTGGTTTCATATGGTGTATCTGCATCTTACTGAGGCTGACCAGGGATCACCTACACTCACATGTGTTCACTCTTGCAACAGTTACTACCTTCAGTGGTACAGTTTAAAGCATGGTACCACCAGTTTGCCTATTTGTTTGTGTTGGGTTGACTCCTGGTTCTGTTTCAATGGCACAGTCACTGCTGCTTAAGGTTCATTTGTGTAGTATTCAGCATTTTCACATGCATTGTCCATCTGCATGGGTGCCATGGCACTCACCATTCTGCTCTTAGGGAACATAACATTGGCATTGGAGACTAACTATGTGTAGCATACTGTTAGCCGTGTTTGTGTGACTACTGTGATCCAGGTCAGTGGGGTTGATGGAATCCAACATGCATTGAGCACAGGTGTTGGTACATGAGGAGTCTTCACAGTTCATAATGGAATAGTTGGGAGTAGCCAATAGTGCGGTTCTGTCTCAGACCTATTCTTCCCCATTACAGCACATTATGGCAGTTGGGAAGTCCGTGGCCTGGTGGGTGATCTGCCTCAAGGTGCATTTTGAATTCCACTGTGGCACAAAGGTACTTGCTCAGCATAATGCATCTGATGTTATGCAAGTACAATTAGTGTGGGGGTGTACATATACTTCAGGAAAATGGACACACCTATGGCCTGTGTGTTCCAATAAAGGATAATGGGCAAAAGGTGAGGTATGTGTTATAACATGGTCATGCAGGTGTGCTCTCTGGAGCACTGAAACATATCTCAGTCACTGTACAGATATGTTCTCCATGTTAGACATTGACATATGTGTGTCTATATACTGTTTCTGACATGTATCATTGTGTACCGAGACCCGCAGTGTATTGCTTGGCTGTCCTTGTAACAGCAGTGGACCCACACCTGAACTGTGCATGATGAAGGCACTATAGGGGAAGCATGAGCCCTAGGCTGTATCCAGATTCCCAGAGGTTACAGGTGCAGGCCCTGTCTGGCAAAGGATCATGGTCTGTCAACCATGTTATCCCAGGAAGACAGATACTGGATACCATGTGACATGCACCACTACACTAGACAATTGTGGAATACAATCCTTTTGTCCCTGTACTGCAGAATCATTCTGGCCAATGTCAGAATGCTACCCAGGCCATGGAATATACCTGCATGGTCTACAAGACCTGACAGATCCTACATGTGTTTCCATGCTGTCCAGGCTACTGCATCACAGGTCCTGCACAACAATATATATATATATATATATATATATATATATATATATATATATATATATATTTATATTTATATAGTGTGTATATGTATATAGATATATACATTATTGCATACGTTTATCTATACCTCCATAGATGTGTAGATGTTTCTAACCTATCTATATATCTACATATATATGTAGACCTGTATATATTGATATGTTTCTCTCTCTCTCTATATATATATATATATATATATGTATATATATATATATATATATATATATAGAGAGAGAGAGAGAGAGAGATCTAAATATCTATATATGAGCGTACACCTTTAATTGGGTACATGTCGGGTTGTCCTATTTCAACACATTCCTCCCTTTTGTGTTTTAACCTGTCTGCATACACAACTGGGATAGGTACATCCCAGGTAGCTTAGTGTTAGGTTAATCTGAGGATGGAGTACCTGGTTACGGGTTCTACTCCTGGAAGGTGTTATTATTTTATCTCTCAGAGTAGGCACTGGTAGTGAAAGTGTGAATAACGCACATTTATGCGGTTGTGAGCAGGTTTGATTGTGGTCTGCGTGACATTAAGCAAAGGTCAAACGTGTGAAGCGCTTCTGCGTTTACCGTGTAGCAGCACCACTTGCCGTCGTGCAAATACGTGGAAACCCGCTTACAACTGCTTAAGAGTGCTTTAATCCACCTGCATCCAAAAGCCCTTATTCTGGCCCTCAAAATAACCTAACAGCCCTTGCAGGTCTTGAACCCGGGACCATGAACACCACAGTCACTCACCTTACAACTACGGCATCTGAGATATGCACGAATGTTATGGTGTTTAGAATATACATTGTACTACAGACATTCTTCACTACTGAAAGCATATGTGACAATCAATTGGTGTATATATGTCTGATACATGTTAATGTTCATATGTTTTTGAAAGTAGGTGTTGCAATGTGACATGACAGGGTGTATTATGAATGAGTATGGTTCTTGCTTTGTGTCCTTTTTATATTGTCCCCATACTCCATGTATGCCCCTCCAGTTCACTTATTGGACATCCGACCCAGGCCCTCCTTGATGGATGATTGCATTATCCATCATTCCTCCCCCACCCCAATCTTCACATATACAACAACCACCCCTTCTATGGTGACTTAGGTTAATATTAATTGTTATGATAACAGAGCTGCATGTGTTTTGTGTACACTCCAATTCCTTTGGAGTGCTTCTGTGTCACAAAGTGTGTTCATAGATGCTTATATATATGGCTATTGCTGTAACTGTATAATATATATATATATATATATATATATATATATATATATATATATATATATGTGCAGACATCACTGACATATATATATATATATGTATGTATGTATATATATATATATATATATATATATATATATATATATATATATATGTGTATGTATATATATATATATATATATATATATATATATATATATATATATATTTTTTTTTCGTATTAGTTTATAGCAGTAATACATCTGTATACTGGAATGTGTTGGTTCACAAACTACAATATATTACAATGTACTGTACATATGTTCACAATGCCACTGTCCCATTTGTGATCATTACAGTGAAATTTATTTTATTTTATTTTACATTTGTTTACCGGGCTGGTCCAGCTGGATATATGTCCATTTTCAGCAGAGGCCCGGGGAGAAAAGCTCCAGATACAGACATTAATATCAGACTTTACAAATTTAGTTAATTGAGAAGAAAAAAATATATAATAGTATTAGTATTAGCATGTTCTTATAGAAGCAACAATTAGAAATTAATTACAGACTAAGGATATACAAATTATGCATGAAAATAGAAAAGATTTAGTGTAAGATTTGTTTGAAGGAGAATAGAGAGTACTAAGAGGACACTGAAAGCTAGTCAGAGTTAGTACAGGGGCAGAGCCAGTGAGTTTTGAGGTGAGTTCTGAGTTGGGATCTGAAACAAGGAAAAGAAGAGATAATAGTGAGGGTGTCAGGAAGAGAGTTCCAGGCTTTACCTATTGTGTTTGAGAACAAGGATTTGCCTGCCAAGTTATTGGATTCGCAAGTTGATATAAGAAGTTTGTTAGAAGAATGTAGGCTTTTAAGGTTGCAGTAAGGAGTGATAAGGGAGGTGAGTATAGGGGTGTTAGTGGGTTTGTAGAGGATTTTATGAGCTAAGGAGAGCTGGTGATATAAGATCAGATTGCATATGGTATAAAGTGTAGTCTCAGGACCATGAAACATGTGTACACCTCGGATGGCTTAGTGGTACGTCCCATGACTATAGTGTGCATGGTCCAGGGTCTGACACCCGTGATGCTTTACAAATGTTTTTTACTGCAGAGTAAGGCTCATTTACGCAGTTGTAAGCATGTTTAACAGTGTTTGTGTGACATTATAGCAGCGGTAAAACACAGTTAAACAAACGTTGTGACGTATAACCTGTGCGTGCAAACACGGCCACATCCGCTAACTACTCTGGATATATACCTGCCAGTGACGTAACATCTTACTATGTGCTGTCATGACATTACATTCTCTGTTGACTGTACTGTCCTGCACACATGGGTTTATATGGGTGATTTGAATGTTTATTATACAGATGATTACTACCTATATATGCAAGCTGTGGTTAAGGTTTACCTTTGCACATGATAAGTATCCCTGCCTTTATTGGGATTGCAACCTTGAATGCACAGAAACTATGCAGATGCTGTAACCATTACACTGTTGACATTAACACTGCTTCCGCCTATTTCCTATTTAGATGATTTCTATGTGTAAGCTAGGCTAAGCAAAGGGCGGAGGCCCCCAAACTCACTGAGCTTCACGTACTCTTGAAATAACAACATATAATAAAAGTACTGTGAGACAATACATTACATTCCTAACTACATTAGGCATAGCCCATCACTGACACACTTCAAGGGAAACCTTGTTGTGTGAATGGGTAACAGACTATACACCCCTGGGATCATGTGTCCCAGAACCATACAGCCAGGTGGTGGGGGAGCCTGTCCAGTTTGATAGCTGCAAGACCTGTTGGGGGAATTGAATAATGTTGAATTGCCACATTAACATGCCCTTGTTAGATCACTAAGTGCCCCTATCACCCTCCACAACCCCAGTCTTCAACAGCTTCCTGCAACTTTGCCTGGAATTGCTTCATTGGCTATGCTTGACAGAGGCTCAGTTACTTCATCAGTGGTGCGGGGAAGGCCAACACACTGTTGCTGTGCTTCTAATTGCCCATGGGCAGATAGATAGTAGGCTATCTGTGCACCTCTAACGTGCAGGCCATCACAGTCATAATATGCAAATAAACAGACCTTCAGATCACAATATACAGTGTGAACTCACCATGTAGTCAGGAAACAGTTGAGTACAGCACGAACATACAGAACACTGATACTTAGTCACTCCAAATGCCTATCTTGGAAGCTAGAAGACTTGTATAAGGTTAAGGCTTTCTATTGCTTACCACTAGGTTACCTACAGGGGAGATGAAAATCAAGCACAGATGAGGAACATGCATGCAATGATACCATACTGGCCTATGTGTCTGCCTTAAACTTTGGAATACTGGCCAAGGCTATTGGCGCCCCCATGGTGCCTTATATAGGACAGTCCCGAAGGTGAATACCAGCTCTGTACACCGCACAATAGCAGATTCAATGTAGTTTATGATACTCAACACCAGGGGTTGTGATCACAACATGCATGCACTCACAGCACTCCTCAGGATGGACAACATCAACATCTGTGCATTAACTGCAATCTGTCTTAAGGCTCCTGAGAGCACACCAGCACTACCAGACTGCAACCCATACCACACATTTCAGCCACAGAACATGGACTGATAGACATGGAGGGGCTGTATTCATATTCATCAGGGATATCTACACCTCCAGGTTAGTGGGGCAGCATGATGTGTAGCTACATCGGCCACAACAGCAATGTGGAATGTGGCCTGCTATGGATCACCCTCCATGACCCAGGACCTCCACTCCACCTACCTGGAGACAGTGGAGAACACGACAATCCTAACACACACCCTGGCATTGGTCGATGTCAAGTACCATACCATTAACTGGGAAACATACTCCGGTACTCACTTCCGGGACAAGCACTTCCTGGAATGTATCACCTCATATGCCCTGTATCAGGTGGTAACCTCCCTAACGTGGGGTGGAAGCTACTAGATGTGGTCATTACCAACATGGGCAACAGGTGCACCACAGGGAAGGTTAATCAGTCATTGGTTAGATCTGAACATGAACTATTCACTGTTTCCACAGCCTAGCATCTCCCCCACCCACGAAATACCATGGTGTATACCTTTCCTACAGCTACATTTACACTACTAGTGAGAGGGGTGGGAGGTTTCACAGCCAACATGCTAAGGGGAAACACTGCTCCAGATACAGCCAGATTTACAAATGCAGTCTATAAGCACCTACACGGATGTATGGATCGTGCCATCGCTGGTAAACCAAGACTCACTCCTCCTAGACAAGGACACTGGTCTGGTGGACCTCTGTAATAAACAGGCTATACTATAGATGTAGGACAGTGTTCCAGACACACAGCAAATCCCACGAAGAGCAGACATCCATGACCACTATTAGTATGATACGTAGGTCCCTCATGACATCATCCAAGGCTGACATCAGCAGGAGAATACGCAAGGATTCGAAAAATAACGACAAAGCCTTCTTTGGCTATGTCAAGGATTTACGTGGTGACACACAGATTTGCACTGTGCCAGTGAAATATAGCGCAAAATATGCTGACCCTACTGACATCGCCAACATCCCAACATCATTGCAGATACATTCGGTGCATACTTCACCCCCTAAATAGCCCACAACACTACCCGTAAGGTACAGTATCCCAACCATCAGAGACACACAGGTAGAAATGGCCCTCTCTAACAGCAGAACACAGCGTCACTGGAGGCAGATGTTGACCCAGACTGCATCTTGCAAACTGTAAATGACAACCTGACCCCCACCTAATTATTCATTCCTACCTCAGCCTCTCCACAGGCTACATGCCCATACAATGGTGCGTGGCAACATTTATTCCACTCCATCATGGGGAAATCACAACTGACCATGGTAACTACCACCCCATAAGCCTGACTAGCCTGGTCTGCAATGGTATGGTTCACATCCTCATGACACTCATTAACAATGACATTGGTAACCTTCGGACATGTGACCCAACCCAGGTCAGCTTGGCTGACTGCAGTTCATGCCTACTGAACCTGTTTTACATCTTACATACAGTCACCAAGACGTTAGATGACAGGGGAGGTGGTTCACACATACTACTTGGACCTCACCAAGGCTTTTGACACCATGCCCCACTCAGGTATTATTTATAAACACACCAGCCTGTACATTCACCCATATATCACAGGTTGGGTTGCCAATGGTCTTACACACACAACCCACATGGTACGACTAGCGGTCTCCAGGTCCAACTCTTGAACAGTCATGATTGGTGTCCCACAGGACTCAGTCCCGAGAGCCTTACTTTTTGGCATATACGTCTCAGATGTACAGGCAAACACAGGTGGACTACCGCAGACTATGTTTGGCAATGACTGCAAACTGGGAGCCATGACTGATAGTCCAGCTGACACGGACATCCCTCAGGGGGCCTCACAGAGAACATCAAAAGGTGCCAATGACATGGCCTCCAGCCAAGTGCCACTAACTGCATGGTCATTCCATTGTGGAATTGGCACCCATATGTTAACACATGAGTGGCAGCCACTTTAATACATACGAGGTAATGGGGTATCTGGGGACTAAGGTAGATAGTGATCTCCCCTGTGACAATCATATCTCCACAGTAGTTAGGACATCTTTCTATGTAGGCCATCTGACTACTAAAGGATTCCCATCTAGACATATTGGGGTTATAGTGCCCCTTTACTCATCACTCATCAGTCCCATCATAGGTTATAATAATCCATGTGGGATGTACCTCAGAGGACATGTCCAACAGCTGGCGGGGTCCACGAATGCACCTCCCAAGGGGAATACTGGCCTCCAACATATGGCCTATGCAGCCGGACTGAATAAACTCCTACTTTACTCAGTGGCATCTCGTTTACCCAGAGATGATCTCCGCTGACCAACACAGCCATGTCGAACTCTGGCTTGATGGATATGCTCCATCTATGGGAATCCATGTCACAGTGTGCTACACACTGTAGTGAGCTGATCTTGCCACAACAATAACTGGAAGATGCTAGAGGGACAGCTTCCTGTCACAGACACTCCTCATACTTTGGAACAACATCCCTAACTACATTTTACAGAGCCCCTCACTAACACTCTGCAAGAGGAACCTTGAAGGGTGGATGGGGAACAGTAGATGCACCCCAGGGATCCCGCCATTGGCTCTGCTCCACAGAGGGATGGTTAATGACTCAAAAGTGTGGCAAACGCTGACACATTTTGGCTTGTCTTATGAATGGCCTCTGGCAGTTGGCCAAGTACCTACCTATGAATCTATACATACAGTATCTGCATATGCTGATAGCTTAGTTTACTGTTCAGGTGTTAACTTACCTTGTGCCACTGGCTGTTGTGTGTGCAATAGTTGAGGGCTGCCTATGTTGGATGCACACAGTAGACTGCATATACATGACAATTTACAGGTAGTCTTGTTTGTGTGCCATCCATTTTTACTGTGTGTGCAGGTGGAGAAAGGTGTCAGTCCCTAGGTGCCTACACTATCAGTGTGTGTGCTATACGTTCCCTCTTTGCCAAGGCATAGGCATACTGGGCATGCCTCTGTCTGCCTACTGGGGCTGGCTCAGGGTGTTCGTGGTCTGAGTACCTCTGTGCCTGTGGGGCCCTTGGCAATGGTGGTGGGCTGTGAGGGCCTTCACCATTCTGTCCCTGCTGCAGCTGTTTCCGCAGGACCATATTGTGTAGCATGGAACACACTATGAAGATGTGGGCACACGTGCCTGGAGAGTACTCCAAGGCTCCACCAGCTATGTCTAAGCAACAGAACCATGATTTCAATATCTGAAACACACACTCTATGATGATTTTGGTTTGTGCGTGTGCCTCATTATGGCGTTCCTGCATGGTTGTGTGTGCATTTCTGATGGGAGTCATCATCCACGGTTCCAGTGCATAGCTAGCATCCCCCACCAGGAGGCCATTTGGGATGTCCCCCCTGGCAAATAACTGATGCAGCTGTGAGGCATGCCAGATGTGGGAGTTGTGATAGCTAACAGGGCTGCTAGCACACACATCCATGATAATACCCTGGGCATTGCACATGACCTGGCAGTTCATGGAGGTTACCCTTGCGGTTTTTGTAGCTCCTTCCCTGCTCACCGGGTGGTGACTTGATGTGTATGTGTGTGCAGTCTATTGCACCCAGTACCTCCAGGTATTCTGCCACATGGTGGAAGAGACGCATATTGCTGGCCAACTCCTCCTGTGTTCGGGGGAAGTATATGTACTCATTGGCATGTGGTAACATGGCATCCAGGAACTAGTGTAGTACCATGGATGCTGATGCCTGTGAGATACCCATGATATCCCCAGTTGGTCTTTGAAAGGTACCTGTAGCTAGTATTCTCAGGCTTAAACATACTTTCATATCCACTGGGATGGGTTCCCCTCTGTTTGTTCTGGCTCTTAGGCATGGCCGGCACAGCTCCACAAGTTGCTGTAGGGTGTCCCTGTCCACCCTGTAATGCTCTACTATTTCCAGATCATGTAGTCCCTGGTAGGTTAGCCTGGGTCTGAACACTCACCTCCTCCTCTGGTGCCTGCGGTGGTCATGTGCATCATCCTCCACACCACCTTCAGTCTCCAACACATGCTGGTGGATCAAAGCTATGGAAGCCCCTAACATGTACATAATAAAAGTTCCCTGTCTGTATGCACCACTGGTGCAGAGTGTATGGGAATACACGAATGTGTGTGAGGTGCTTTCAAACTTTATAGTATTGTGCTATGGATGCTGCTGATGAAAGTGGGTGTGTATGAACTATTCCAGCTGCTGCGTGTCTTAATTATGGGTTTTACAATGAGTACTCCAAGTGTGGGGCCTTTACTGTGGAGATCTACTTGCCTGCCTTGATTACTCTGTTGCCCTTTAATTCACTTTTAGACCTGGATCCCCTCCCATTATCAGGCATGCATCCACCTGCCGTCTTTCTTGTTTTGTACTTTCCCTACCCAGTCATGGTGAATTGTGCCTTGTATCTGATATACTGCATATTAACTTTGTTCTGCTTTGACACTTTGCTGTTTTCTTTGTAGTACAGCCCCTTCCCTTCCCTGTTCTGCAGGTAGCTGCTTGCAGCCTTGTTAGCTGTTGTCAGTGGCCCACTGTAGGCTCCTAGGTGCTAATTAGTCATTTGTACTCCAATTTCACTGCTGCAGCATTTCCTTATTTCTTTCCTATATTTTTCCTGTTTCAGCTGCAGTGCACGATGCTCATACCCGTTTACCGGGTTTACTCGCGTTTTCATCTCCATTCACATGCATACTCGGTTACCGGGTGTACTCTAAGGTAAGCATAGCTATGGGCAATTCGACACACCCCTATCCTGCAGCTTTGCCTAGCTAGGGGCAGACCATTTAGCAATGCTCCAATGTGCTTACAGCAATGGCGACACACCCCTCTCTTGATGTCATCTTTATCTCAAGGGCTCACCTTGGTGTTATAACGCTACGCTATTTTGTGCATCCTTACGCAGGTGGGAAATCTGTGATTCACTATTACTCCTCTCATTTGCATGGCATTGCCTACTAATTCCTAGCAACTGCGCATAACACTGTCACTGCCCCTTAGCAACTCTTGCACCATGAGTATGGTGTAGCATGCCTGCCATTGACTATTATGGGGAAATCGTGATATGTGTTTCATTGCGGTTTTATTCTATATTTTATATATTCCTTGCGATCCCCTTTGCACACCGCTGCCCTGCGCTTTCACATCATGATAGTGCGATTTTATATATTAAGTGTCAATTTTATATTTTGTACATTTTTTTATGCCAATGGCTATATATTTAGCCATTGACATATATTAACATTATAATACATGTGTTTGGTCGGCTGTCATGTCTCCGATTTTATGTTTGCAAAAATGTAAACTGATTTCTACGGTTTACATTTCTGCTTGCTTACACTACACCTGTACTACTTCCTGAATTGCTGCATACCTTCATTTGCATGCTACACTGCTGCACATGGGGTAATTAGCATACAAGGCTCAGGAGTTGTGCGGGCGTAGCGTACGCAGGTAGTGCATGTGGAAACAGCCCGTACTTGAATCGCTCAGTGGCCATATTTGGTGTTAGATCGCCGACGCTATGTCTGCACCTGGCGCAAGCTTCATGAATCCCGGGGACTATTCTTTTCAGGCCAATACATTTCAATCACTCTTTTTAAGGACTAGCAATTTTTCACTAACAAAAGCAGAAAACAAACATTTTTTATGCAGAAAACAGCGTCCTTTCCTTTTTCATGAGAAATGACAATTTCAGATGTAATTATAATAAGTAGAAGGGGAGTGGGGGGTACAGCTGGTCAAAATGTAAGTGGGGAGATTTGTCTACTATGTAAAACACTGAATTCAAACAACTGATTGCCCATCATTACAGTTTTTGTAAATACAAGATGGAGTGTTTGGTAGAACCGTGGTCCCTGTTAGAATCGTCTGCTTTAATAATAAAAAAAAGTGTTTTCTAAAGGGGAAATACTGCTTTTAGTCAATATTTTCTTAAATTAACAATAGCTTCTGTGTGGAGGGGGTTTCCAGTGGGGACTTATTTGCCAGAAACAAAGTTCTAAGCCAACTCATGATCATGTGAAGCCTCAGAGATGCTTCTTACTGAGGGAGGAAAGAAAGTATTTTAGAAATCTTCACTCTGACTGCTGACTACCCTCCACAGGACTCGACAATCAACAATCAGAGTGACGTTGTGGAGAGAACCAAAACTTTGTGACACTGGTCGATTGTTGTTTTCTAGGCAAGGAAACAACCCACATAGCCTAAAGGATGCTGCAGCAGTGGAAATGATGAACATCTTCAGTGGCCTCTGTAGCATCTCACTGATTTATATTTGCCTCTAAGTGTTTTAATAAATGTGTGCTTGCTTTGCATGCAATGGAAACTGTGCTCTACATCAGTTACAAGAACTAGAACTGGACAAGGAATTCAAAAGACAAAATCTGTAAATGCTTTTCTGACAGCAAGTGAATGATGTCTCTACTATGAAACTGTGTGAAGGAAAATCATTTCTGTATAGTTGGTATCAGGGCAAGGCTTGAGGGGAGCCCAACAAGAATGTACAATTATATTTGCATGCCTTGCAGCCTTATTGTATCTTGCTGCTATAGGTTCATAGGTTCATAGGTTCATAGGTAGGTACTAGGCTATCTACTGGAGGGCATTTATAAGCCTAGCCAGAGTGTGTCAGCTTTCACCACCCCATTAATTAATTAACTGAGCCTCTGTCAAGAAGAGCCAATGAAGTGATCCCAGGGGTGTATTTTCTGTTACCCATCCACTCGTCAAGGTTTCTCTTGAAGAGTGTTAGTGAGGGGCTCTGCCTAATGTAGTTAGGAATTTTGTTCCAAAGCATGGGGAGTCTCTGTGACAGGAATCTATCCCTCCAGCATGTTCTATTTATTGTTGTGGTGAGGTTTAGCTCACTAGAGTGAGTGGCTCGCAGTGACTTGGATTTCTTTAGGTGGAGCATGTCCATCAATTCTGAGTTGGACATGGCTTTGTAAGTCTGGCAGAGATCACCTCTGAGTAAGCAATATGCCACTGAGTACAGCTGGAGTTTTTCCAGTCAGGCTGCATAGGACATATGTTTGAGGCCAGTAATCCTCTTGGTGAGGTACTTTTGTGGTCTTTCCAGCTGTTGGAAGTGTCTTGTGAGGTACATCCCAAATGGGGCATTGTACTCTATGATGGGTCTGATGAGTGACAAGAAGCTAACCAGTGCTGCCCGGATGTGCAAAGCCATGCAAACGTGGTTTTTACAGCAGGGAAATGAAAGAGATAGAAATTAGCCCAAAATGGCCTATAGACTACTAACTTCTGGGCTGGAACCACTCCTCCAGGGACAGATGGCTGCTCAAAGCTCCCTCTCTCACAGGTGAACAGAAAAACCTCCTTCTATCCAAGTAAGGTATGGGCAACTCAGAAACTTGTAACACAGCCCTGAATTCAGCACTTGCCTGAAAACTGGACTATACTAGCTTAGAAAGGTGGGAAACAAGGAAGCATGTTTTTGTAAAGATAAGGCAAAAACAGTAAAAATACACTTAAAACAGCTTTAAACTTCTACAAACAGTAAAAAATATACTTAAAACAGCTTTAGATGACTACAAGCAATCAGAAAAGGTTTTTAAACAAATTACCCAGTTAACCAGAAAAAAATCTCAAAACTGAGCCCTGTTCCTGTAGTCTTCAATCAGACAAGTTCTAACTGCACACTCCTACCACTGGGGTGCAGGGGAACCTTCTCCAAAAAAGAAGGCCTGGATTAGTGCTCAAGTTATACAAACAAAGCTGGGTTCAGCAGGCCTGAATCTAGTTTATGCAACAGCAAACAAGGTACACCAATTTTAGGAAGAAACAGTTCAAATATGCAGGCACTATAAGCATCTAACCAGAAATTCCCAGCTCAGAAGGGCAGAGTCCAGCTTCTCCTCCCACAAGAGTACAGACCACAAATCTTCTTAATGTAAAATGACTGGCCTGAAGCCCAAGTACTTAAACCAAAACTAATACACTTTTAGAATAACAGACAGTGAGCCTTCAATCAGCAGTTCCCAACTTAGAAGGATGTAAGCTACCTGTCCTGCCACAACAGTGCAGACCACAAACATTATTAATGTAAAACAACTGGTCTGAAGCCCAAGTGCTTAAACCAAAAGACTTAGAATTATAGCTACACTTTAATCATCTAAACTATCTACCTAAGTCATATTTAAAGACTGACATATCTTTAGAAGAAGCTATTTTTTAAATGTTTGGTATGATTCTGAGCCACCAGCTTACCATTTGACAGTATATATATATGGATTCCATCAGTAAGTCCCCTGGCAAGCTAGTTGCACACTGCTGGATGAGAAGCCTTTCAGCTTGGAGCTTAAAGAAGTAATGGGTGGAGAGAGGTGGGGGCATCATGTATGGAGCAATGTCTCTCTCTCTCTCTTATTCTGCTTAAACAATCTGGACCAGTATACAGCCTCAAAGATATAACATGAAAGTAATGGTAAGTGCACTTTAAAGGTGTGTCTCAAAGGGATCGCTGTTCTGCACTCTAAGTGATAATCTCAAAGTTGTGGTAGATGTAGAAATAGTAACTTTTTGAATTGCTGAAACTTGTTATGTAGATTCCTGGAATATGGAGAGTGAATGGCAAAAAATCATGACTTACATATACTACTTCCAGGATCTCCACCTCTGGGAATACTCCCTCTTCTCTGAGATATGATATCCTCAGAGTTGGTATATATAAGTTTGGGGAAGTGGGGTGCAAGGGAAAAAATAAGTTTAAAGGAGAAAGCATATGTCCAATATTCATTCTTCTCATGTATTTTCTGTCTTTTTTTTTTTTGGCTTTTGAAGATTTGGCATTGTCAGCCTCAATGTTTCAATATGAGTGACTGGCAGTACAGAATGAAAAGTGCCACAGACAAGTCAAGAATAATTCCTTTCAAAACTACTCCAAATATTAGGCACAGAGTATAGTAGGTGGACTCCAACAATAGAGCTCCTGAATCAATGAGGCTGATACGTTACTCATGCTGACTTCCTAATTTCCTGAAATTAATCTTGACCAATGAGCAGTTTGGGCCTAATGCTAAGAACCCAACTGAGAATCTCAAATTAATCCATTGCAGAGGATTACACCTCCACTGGTAGTAGCAAGTAGTCCTTCAAGCAGTAACCACATTTAGTTGGACAGTTATACATCCATGGTGCTAGATCATTGAACTTGCTATATTAGAGGGAAATGTCTTTATGACAACATCTTTTAGACCTTGTTAGAGTAGGTCACCTTGCAGAACATTACAGTATCCCAGGGACTTCCAAGGTGGCTGCACACTGATCAACAGCTTAATTTTAGCTCTGCCAGTATGAAAAAAAGAAACTGAGAGAGAGAGGGGGCAACAACTTTATCAGTTTTAGTAAATTCGATTACTGGCTAGAAAGTAGACTGCCTAGATACAGCAAAGAACAAAGTAAGAGAGCCTGAAAGAAAATCAGCTAGAAAAGGTGAAGGGAAAACACTGACTGGGAATAATCCTGCAGCTGTTCAGCAAAAAGCAGTTCAAGCTCAAGCTTTGGTGCAAGACATGGCTTCAAGTAATCTGGAGGAAAAAAATAAATCAAATGTACTCAGAGCTGATTAAAATAAAAGAAACATTGAAGGAGTTTATTATTTCAAATATTAAAAGGCTGGAAAAATGGAGAAGCTTTAAACAGCTATTCAGATGAAATGATAAAACTGCAAAAATCAGAGGTCAAAATAAAGAAAAGTTTCACTGAGTACAAACAGCTCAAAAATAGTTGTTTCAAAAAGTGGTAGAGTTAGAGGACAAATCACATAGGAAAACCTGGGATTTTCTGCTGTACCATAGAAACAGGAAGAAAGAGACTATTAATTTTATGAAAACACAAAAAGCAACTAAACTGGTATTCAACAGTAGGATTCATTAATTGAGATTGCACATTGTGTGTGTACTTTAAACCGAGACACGAGAAGGCAGCCAAGACCTATATTAGTAAAGATGCAATCATAATAGCAGAAAGAACTGATCTTGCTAAAACTGTTGCAAAAGGGCAAAGTATCAAATAACTGGAGACAGTAGAGTATTTGTGGAAAATGATTATTCACTGTACACCAGGCAGAAGAGAAACAAAGTTATCCCAGCAATTGGTGAGTGCCAAGAGGCAGGTATGAGTTTCAAGCTGTTAAATCCACCTGTCTTCAGAACATTTTTTCCTGGAGTATCAAATGCATTTTTTTGATGCAGAACACACTAAGGAGGAAACACAAACATTTGTCCAACAAAAAGTGAAACATTTTCCAGTGTTCCAAAGGTAAATGCTTAAGAAACTGAAAAAAAAGCACAGGAGTTAACTAGAAGAATCTAAAGTTCCTTGGACCTAAACAGGAGTCTGAGGTTGGGAGATAGAGATGAACAGGAAGAAGACCAGCAGCACTGAAATTACTGAATACATTTGAGATTACATGTGATTACAAAACATCAACCAGATTTGTGAAATATGGATTTACAAGAAAAAGTGGAAAGATTGGACTTTTGTTAACTTTGTTAAACCTGTGGGGGACAGAAAAGTCTATACCTCACTTTATGTCATTAATGTTTGGAAGGACACTAAAGGGAAGGGGAAAAAAGTAAATGTAAGTAAAACAAATTTTGTACTTAATATTTGTATAAAACATGCCATGATATAAATTGCATGTTAAATAGTAAAGCATTTCAATTATTGCTGTACATATGCATTACAATGTAAAAAGAAAAGGCTGGCCAAAAGTATCTGTGATTTAATATGCTGTAATCTTTAGTTGCTGAGTTGGGGATGGGGTGTCAAAATACACAGATTATAATATATGTAGGGCTGATATGTTTTATCTTACTTTTGGATAAGTGAATATCTGGATTAGGGCCCTTGGTTTAACCTAATAACATTTATTTTATATAAGCAAGTCATTAAGAAAATGTTGAATGTAATGAAAAGTTTTCCTTTAACAAATAAATGTTCAATTTGAGCAGTCGGCACCTGAGGGCCGATGCACATTTTATTCCTAGGTTTCCAAGGAAACAAGTTGCAATAAAAGTCAGAATACTTTTTTAAGGCTAAAAGTTAAATGCTTTCTGAAAGCATTGTTTTCACATCTGAGAGGGGACTAAAGATACGATAAGAACAAACAACTACTTTATGTAGGAGCATAGGCTGTAATGTCTCTCAGCATGGATAACCTTAATGTTAGGTCAAGTTATGCTTGAGTGTACAGTAGTCAGTTTGGGACAGCTGTTCCTATCAGGAGGATTAAACTTCATTATTTGAAGATGTACATAGGTTTGCTTGTTTATTTTAAGTCAGTAGCTCCTGTGGTGTTCTGGGATATTTTTTTAGGGTTTCATTAAAACAAAAAGTCTTGTAAAATGTGACATAGGTTCAAATAGAGATAACAAAAAGCAACTTTATAAAAGATCAATCTGGCAGGCATTAGTGGGTACATGTAACACAACAACTGGAAATAGATATTTAAAAAAAAACTGTCATATATAATAAGTGGGGATAATAACTTTTTATCAAAATGACCATAATATCTATATTATTATGGAATGTTAATGGTTCATAGGTTGGTACTAGGCTATTGGACCTAGGGCCTATACAAGCCTAGCCATAACAATTCCCTGGCTATTTCTTCCCACACTATTTACTTCCCTGGACCCCTGTCTAGCAGGGTGACTGACGTGATCCCGGGGTGAATTTCCTTTCTCCCATCCAATCATCAAGGTTCCTTTTGAAGAGGACCAAATAGGCGCTCTGCCTGACATGTATGGGCAGTCTATTCCAGAGTCTGGGGAGTCTCTGGGTCAGGAACCTATCCCTTCAGCATGTTTTGTTTATTGTGATGACAAGGTTTAGATCCCTGGAACATGTGGCTCTGAGGGATTGGGATTTCTTTAAGTGTAGCATGTCCAACAGCTCTGGGTTTGACATGGACTTGTATGTTAAGCAGAGATTGCCTCTGAGTAGACAATATGCAACAGACTATAGCTGGAGTTTTTTAAGGCAGTCAGCGTAGGGCATCTGCTTTAAGCCTGTGATTCATTTAGTGAGGTATTTCTGCGGACTTTCCAGTTGTTGCAGATGTCTTGAGAGGTACATACCAAACAGGGAGTTATATTCTATAATGGGTCTAATGAGGGATGAGTACAGTGGGACAATGACCTCCTTTTTTCTGGATGAAAAGCCGTTAGTGATGAGGTGTGCCACATAGAAGGATTTCTTGACTATTGTGGCAATGTGGTTATCGAAGATGAGACCACTGTCCACCTGTGTCCCTAAGTCTCTTATCACACTTTCAGTGTTTAGTGTACTGCCACCTATGTGGTAATTCATGGGTACATGTTTTTTCCCCAAAGGGGATAACTATACATGGTCTTGCAGGTATACACATAAAATAAAATGTATCGAATTATATTTATTTATTCATTTATTTGTCTTGTTGACTAGGAAAGGCTGATTGGGCAGAGCCCATTTTCAATGGAGGCCTGGGGAGAAAAGCTCCACCACAGTACATTTACATTAACAAGTGAATTTCAGACAGTTCTCAGGAAAACAACAATTACATTTCTCATGAAACAGCAAATATAAGTAAAAAAGAGGTATATACAGTAAAGTAGTTACATTGATTATTCCATCAGTAAAATCTTGCAGAAGTAAATTGATCAATGCTGCATAAAGGAACATTATTGTAAAGAGGTTTAGTGTTATTTCATTTCAGTAAAGAAATATTAAGAAATGCAGAGTGAAAATAGCAATACTGCAGGGTAATGAAAAAGAAATGAGTATGTGAATTTGATAAGAAAAGAATTTCAGGAGGGATATTCAGCAGGGTATCAGGCACAAAGGAAAAGGAGAGTACATATTGTTAGAGGAGCTTCAATAGTTATAGAAAAGGGAAAACGATAATAATGGTAGATGTGTGGTGGAAAGGGAGGAGGGTTATACTAGCATGTATTTATATTCCACCTAAAACTACTATTATGGAACTTAAGAAAATTTTGGAAGAAATAATCAGCTTTCAACAGGAAATGTTTCTTATTGGTGGGGACTGGAATTTGATTTTTGGCAGTGAGGATGTATCTGGGGAACCTAGGAGAAAAAATATAAGAAAAGAGGGTAGAATTCTAAAAAAATGTACAACAATACAGGCCCCAGTGGCCTAATGGATAAGGCACTGGCCTCTTAAGCCAGGGATTGTGGGTTTGAGTCCCATCTGGGGCAATATAATCTTGATACAAGTGAAGCTTTTGGTGGGAGGCTGGTATAATGGTTACAGTGTTTACCTTATAGACACAAGGTGCAGAGTTTGATTGTTACATGAGGCTAGGCTTAAAATGTCCCATAAGGGCAGTTAACCTAGTACTAATCTATGATCCTATATGTAAGATTTCAATTCAGTATAAGGAACTTGGATAGAATTTACATATTATTCCTCAAGGTACAATAACTAGGCTAGACTAGACAGAAATTATATTTCACAGGAACATGTGCATTTAATTGAAAGCTTTGACACCTGTCAAATAACTGTTTTAGATCATGTGACAATAATAGCTAAAGTAAAAACACAGGGAAATGAATTAGAAATGAGAAACTGGTGCTTCCCCACCTTCCTGTTAAAAAGAGAGGAATTTAAGGAGTTGGTAATCACTATAGCACATGAGTAAGATAAAAAGAAAGTGGAATTTAAGAATAGGGCAGAGATAAAAGAAAAAAATATATATGGGGTTAAGAAGTGACAGGAATTATTTAGAGGGTCTGTCAAAGGTTAAAGCATTACAGTGTAAGGGGAATCATACAAGAAGAGGTGCAATTGCAGAGCACTAAGGAGAAAATAAAGGAGTGCCTAGAAGATATGCATATATTTAGAAAGATTGTTCTTTAGCAACTATTTTTGATAATAACTCCAGTGCATAAAAAACTTTTAGTACAACGATTTAGGCAACAGAAAGTGGAAAGAGTTGTTACCAAACAGTCTATAACAAGAAAAAAATAGAGCCCTAGTAGAGGTATTAGACATATTTCTGAAACTCTATGAAAACATGCATAAAGCAGAAAAATGTGGAAATTAAAGAGAGCACAAATGGAAATGTTTACAGAAGACTTTGGTATGTCAAGGTTAGAGGTAGATGAGGCTCAACAATTAACAGTTAAGATAGGAGGAGATGAGAAAAATTGGTGACAATCAATCAATCTCCAGGAAAGCCTCCAAGAATAGATGGCATTCCTGAGGAAATTTGGAAGCTAGGAGGGAAGCATGTTATAAAGATGAGGAAGGTTTTAATTACGTTTTAAAGGAGGGTAAGTGCCAACATCCTGGTGGCTATAATAACTAAGGATGGTAAAGAGCCATTAGACCCTCATTTCATATATGCCCATTTCAATTTTAAATAATGATTATAAAGTGTTCATGTCTATAATACCTAAAGGAATGGCAAAGGAGCTGTTAAAATTGATAGATATAGATCAATGTGCTTTTGTGGAGGGGAGGCAAACATTTGACCACATTAATAGAACAGTGATGTTCCAGAGGGAAGCAGAGTGTAAAAATATGCTATTACTGGTGGGTCTTGATGCAGAGAAAACATTTGACAGAGTAAGCTGGGATTTCATAAGTAGGAACATGGAAGCATTTGTATTAGGGATCAGAGGCAAAAATGAAAGTAAGAGGGTTCCTTTTTGAGAAGTTTTGTCAGAACAGAGGAACTGAGTAGGGGTGTCTTCTTTCCTCCTTGTTATTTGCTTTATATTTAGAGATATTTAGGGATATTGGTAAAGAAAATAAGGGACTTGGAAATTCAAGGATATAAATGGTATAGTAATCAAGAAAAATTGGCTTTATTTGCAGAACATCTTGAGACAGTTTAAAGTGTTTTGGGGATATAAAACTAATAAATATAAAACAAAAGCTATATGTGTAAACTATGTACCCACACATGAATTGATTCAGCAGTAGCCATATTTATGGGGACATGGTAAAATGAAGTGTTTAGGATTATGGATTAAAATTAATTCTGATATGGCAGTTAAGGATATGTAAGAAGACACCAAGAAGATAATACAAAAACTGAGAAACTGGAAGCTTTTATTTATGGATATTGATAGCAAGATACAAGGAGTGAATAAGTTTTAGTCCCTTTAGTTTTATATACAGGTCAGGCATATGTTTATTAACCATAGAAAAAGATGTGGACAGTAATTAATAAAGAATTGAAGGATTTTATCTAGGAGGGGAAAAGGACAAGGGTCAAGTGGGATAAATTGATCCTTCCAATAGAACAAGGTAGATTAGGATTGCCAGATTTGAAGTTTTGAGCTACACAGTTAAGGCTTAAATATAAAACACAGTTAGAAACCTGTAATTCAGAGTGGAAAGGGATGATAAAGCAGGAGGAAAATTCAAGAAATAAGGATAGAGTGGGATTTTGGATGCAAATTCTTAAGGAGACTAGCAACAGCCATTCAGAATATTACATTGACAAAGTGGCAAAAAGTACACTAAGAACAAAGCCAACACAAACATGGAGAGATGAGATTTTCCTGACAGGACTGGCTGTGGCACAAAGAATAGGCTAGAGGAGGCTTGGATTTATTGCAAAAAGCTGGCAAAGAACCAAGGTATTGGGATATTGGGAGAAAGTAAGTAGAAAGGAAAAGGTATAGAATTGGAAGAAGCCAAGATGATATTTGGACTGCAGGCTAGAGACTGCCTTCCCTATCAGGGATTGATATCTGAGTACAGGGAAAGAGAAAGGGCTAGGGGAATCCTAAGTGAATGACCTGCTCTGGCAGAGTCTTTAATTGAATCTAGAACAGAAGCTGATGTTAAAAATGGATAGTTAGTAAAAAAATGGTAGCTCCCAGGGAGGCTAAGGTTGTGTTAACTCATGATACAGGAATGCTTAATCTGTCTTATTTTTCTGGCAAAAAAATGAGAAAATCATTTTCCAGTCATTTGTAAATGATGTTACAGTAATTTACATCAGAAAGAAACTTTTGGAAATCAAGTATTCGATTGTACTGTCATTCTGGCTGGATTCCCTGCATAATATAAAGCATCTGTGGCCTAAAATACTCACAGACCTGCTGGAACTTGGCATCCTAACCAAACAAGCCTCAAAGTACCTAAATCAGGACATGGAAGGTTCTGGAACAATTAGGATGAGACCCAAAAGGAAGAGATGTAACAGAACCAGAAAAAGAGGCTACAGAGCTCAGATTGCAGATTGAAAACAAACCCTCACAGGCCTGCACTTCCCTCAGTTCTGTTAGTAAATGGATGCTCATTAGACAACAAGATGGACTTTCTAAGGCTTGAGCTCAACACCACAAACAAGGTGAGAAATTCTTGTCTTTTAGTCTTCACAGAGACTTGGTTAAATAACAGGATTAGTGACAGTGCTGTAATCCTTGAAGGTTTCACTTTGTTCAGAGCTGACATGAACCTAGCTCTGTGTGGAAAAGCTAAGGGAGATGGAGTGTGCAATATTGTGAATGACAATTGGTGAAAAAACTCTAACATTCTGAATGAACATTGCTCTGTAAATGTGGAATTTCTGAGACTCAAATATAGACCTTTTTATGTGCCCAGAGAACTAAATGGTGTCTGTGTAGCAGCTGTATATATACCGCAAAGTGCTAACATCACTGAATATACTGCGTAATACTGTATGTGAGCTGCATTGCAAGAATTCTAGCTGGTGACTTCAACAAAGCAGATCTCAGGGAAGTGCTACCCAATTACTACCAAATTGTGGATTTTCCTATAAGGGGAGCAAATACTCTGGACAAGACTTACACCAACATAAACGGGGCATACAGAATTGTACAACAACCAAACCTCGGTGGCTCTGATCTCTCCATAAAACTAATAACAGTTTATAAACCTGTCTTGATCAGAGATAAGCCTGCTGTGAAACAAATCTGAGTCTGGCATGAAGGAGCCATGGAAAGTCTCAGAGACTGCTTTGATACCACAAACTGGGATGTCTTCAGGGAGCCAGCCATGGTGAACATAGATGAATATACTGAGATAGCTATAGCTTACATATTCAAATGCATGCTGGATGTAATGAACATCAAAAATATTAAAGTAAGAGACAACCAAAAACCATGTCTAAACAGCAGGGTGTACAAGTTGCTAAGGAAAAGAAACACTGCTTTCAGGGCAAAGGATAAGAAGGGTCTAAGTGTGGCAAGGGCTAATCTAGAAATGGGTATCAAGAAGGCTAAGAGGGAGTATGGAAAGAAGATACACGGATGTTTCAAGGATGCAAAAGGCTCAAGAAGCCTGTGGCATGGTATTCAACAGCTAACTGACTACAAGACCAAGTCAGCTCAGTGTGATGATAGCACTGAATTTCTGGACAATCTAAACACATTTTAAGGTAGATTTGAAGGGAAAAACAACTTGGATGCTGTATAGCTTCTCAATGGCCAAAAGGAGGCAGTACTCAACTTCAGTGCTGTGGATGTAAAGAGCCAACTGAGGAAAGTGAACCCCAGAAAGGCTGCTGGCCCTGATAACATTCTGGGGAAAGTATTGAGGGGTTGCACAGACCAACTCAGCATAGTCCTGACGGACATCTTCAATAGTTCACTTGTCCAGGAAAAAGTACCAGTATGCTTCAAAGCTACCAACATAATTCAAATGCCCCAAAACAGCCAACCCCACCTGCCTAAATGATTACAGGTTGGTGGCCCTTACAGCAAATGTAATGAACTACTTTGAAAGTCTGGTTAAAAGGCATTTGACTACAGTACTACCCTAATCCTTTGACCCACTGCAGTTTGCTTACCAGGCAAATAGATCAACTGCTGATGCCATTTCAGTGGCATTTTACCTCACATTGGAACATTTTGAAGAGAGGAACAACTATGCCAGGCTGTTGTTCACAGATTTCAGTTTGGCATTCAATACAGTGATTCCAATGCAATTTATAGCAAAGCTAATCAACCTTGGCATAAATAAAGGGCTGTGCAACTGGATCCTTGCTTTCCTGACTGGAAGACCAGAAAGGGCCCGTGCTGGTAACAACATTTTGGGGACTATTACAATCAACACTGAAGACCCCAAGGCTGTCTGCTGAGTCCTCTACTGTTCACAATCCTTACCCATGACTGCTCTGCAAAAACTAACAACAACCACATCATCAAATTCACAGATGACACCACAGTGGTGGGACTCATAAGTGGTGATGTCGAGAGTGGGTATATCGATGAGGTCAACTCCCTGATTGAATGGTGCAATAACAACAATGTGGACCTGAATGTCAATAAAACAAAAGAAATCATTATTGACTTCAGAAAGAGCTCTGCCGTGCACTTGCCCCTCAAGATCAATGGTGAATAAGTGGAGAGAGTCCAAACTACAAAGTTCCTGGGGTTAAATATATCAGAGGATCTTTCTTTGAGTTCAAACACAGGCCAGCTTATTAAAAAAGCCTGCACATGACTATACTTCCTAAGAAGGATTAGAAAAGGAATGCTCTCTATGAATGCTCTGAATACCTTCTACAGAGGAGCCACTGAGAGTATTATCACCAGCTACTGCACTATATGGTTTGGTAACAGCACAATGGCTGAAAGGAAGAAGCTGCAAAGAGGAATAAGAACAGTAGAAAAGATTGTGGGCTCTAGTCTTCCTACCTTACAGGACCTCCTTGAAATGAGATGTAAAAAGAGGTCCCACAAAATACTGAGTGACAGTTCACATCCATTGCATAGCTGGTTAACTAAATTTGCATCTGGTAGAAGGTTATGGAGTATCCGCTGCAGGACCTTCAGATTCATGAACAGTTTTTATCCAGCTGCAGTAAGACGCATTAATGCAGATGTAAATCTGGATCTATCAAAACTATAATAGATTGTTCTGCTCTCATTCTTTTCTTTTTTGTATACAGTAATTCTGTTTATTTATTGCACACTAAAATTAATATATTCTCATTCAAGTGCAATTCCAATCACTTCCTTATGTGCAATATCACCCAATCTCATCTGTGTATACAGTGTACTTTTCTTTTCATGTGTTAACCAGCTAGTAGTTAGTCCAGGGTCTATATTAGAACATTGAAGTTTTAAAACATCGAATGTTCTACTATGGACTCCTATTCAGCGAACGCTGACAATATCGAACATGCAGAACAGCGAATGTTTTCCTAGGGAAAACATTCGCTGTTCCAAAACACATACACACAACACAAACAGACCAAACAAACAGCAACCCACACACATACACCTAAAATCTTACATCTAACCCTACACTAAACTGTACATACACCACTAACTATCCACTTACCTTAACCCAAACCATAACCCTAAGGTCCATCACTATCGCACACTCACCTCACCCGTGCCCTAACCCTAACTCACCTACCCCACCCTAACTCTCACGTCCACACAATCGCACACTTACCTGACCCACATCCTAACCCTAACTCACCTAACCCACCCTAACCCTCACATCCACACAATCACACACGTACCTGATCCGAGCCCTAACCCTAACTCACCTAACCCGCCCTAACCCTCACATCCACACAATCGCACACATACCTAACCCATGCCCTAACCCTAACTCACTTAACCCGCACCCAATTGCACACTTACCTGAAGCCAACCCGTAGCTTTCCACCACAGCGCTGAAAATAGTGAAACGACAGAAACGGACAACTGAATTCTTTCCCCTAGGAAAAAATTTGGTTTTCTGTAGCTTCGCTATTTTCAGCATTCGCTGAATAGTTTTGAAACTTTGATGTTCTAATATAGACCCGTTAGTCCAGTGTAATAAATAGTGTACAAGCATGGGCATCAGCTACCTAGATATTTACTTTTGTATTATAGTTATTGTTTATTCTTTAATACCTATCATGTCTTGTCTTTTTGTGTTTGTTTTCTCCTGTAAAAGAGCTGACACTCAAAATTTCATTAAGGTAGCACTTGTGCTTTCTAAATGACAATAACGTTTCTTTGAATTTTTGAATCTTTGAATATAAAATATATAGGAAACAATTAGAGGAAATCAGAAAAGATTGAGAAGTCAAAGTGGATAAGCAATTCACAAGGAAACAATGAGAGGACATATCTATGGCTCTGGAATGTGCAACAAGGTCTAGAAGATTTATATCTTTTTTCTTGGAAGCATTTGCATAGGTATTTTGTTTTACCCCAAGCAGACTCCAAAGAATTTTTCCTCAAGTAGATGGCAAATGTTGGAATATATGTTTTGGGAGTATAACTTGAGTACTGTCTCAGAAATATTACTGCAAAATCCAAATCAAAGTCTAAACCAACTGTATTTTAAGTATTGAAAATTGTAACAGAAATAAAAGAACTGGAAGTTAGATCTTTAGAAAAGGGTAGGAGCAAACTACATAGAAAAAAAATCAGAAATTGTGGGAACAATAGATGCAGAATAATGCTTTAGAGGAGGAGGAATGAGTTATAAGGGAAGGCAGGAATTCATTAATTATGTAATGTTGAATTGATGATAAATATACATAAAAATACATGTGGTGTATAATGTTTGTAACTTGGAATATGTTAATATGGTTTGTTTTCTTTAATATAAATGTATGTTTGATTAAGTCTTGCATGATAATCCAATAAAGGTGTTAAAAATAACAAAAAAAAAAGATTACAGTATCCTTTTTTTAGAAAAATACAATGTTTAAATTAAAGTATATATAACATTAACAGACATTTCTTTGCAAACACACAGGAAACTCTTCAACAGACTCATAATAAACATTACTTATACTTCTAATATTTTGATAATCTCTTTATTAGATGAAAGCATTGCAGTCAACCTTTGGTTAAATATTTAAAGAAATTTAAGCAATGTTGTATTGAACAGATTATTTTGTTAATCCGGTAAATGAGCATGCTAAACATGTTAGTTTATGGCCCTGAACATCACAGATCACTGTTAAAAATATGCCTAATTAACAGACCATGTACATGCAGAAGTAACTTAAGATTTTCTTATTGCAGGCTGTTTTAATACATGGGGTACTTAAGGTATAACCAATAACTTTAATCCTTAACAAAGACTGCAACGTTTTTTGAAAATGTTCTTATTTGATGATGTGTCCTCAGACCTGCAACTGTTGATATTATAAATTACAAATGACAGGAATGAATATAATGAATAAACATGGGGGTCTTGATTCAAGCAGCACAATCCTGAATAAAGATTATTGTTTAATCTCCAAAATACTTACATTGCAGTGTGTTTTTTGAAGTACCTTAGACTAAAATGGATTGCAGTCAGGTTAGCAAGACACTCACAAATATACATGAAGAAATTATTAAGGCATACTTTTAACAATACACAGTGCAACCTTTTCAGGAGCAGTTATCTTAAAAAAGCAGAGTGTGGCAGAACATTCAGAAGATGTCCCGCTAGTGATCGTGATCACAGTTGCTAAACTGAAAGCTTGTATGTCGTCAAACATTTTTTTAATGTTCAAATGCCTCTACAAGTTGGCACCCAGGGCAGGATCCCTGTTTGTCCCCTGTAGTTATAGCATTGGACCACAGTGTGCTAATAGTACTTTCTTTTCTGTAGTGATCTTTACTGTACTGCTCTAAGCTGCTTTGCCTCCTACCAGTCTGGACATCCCAACAGAATTTGGGAGGTTTTTATTAGTTTTACCTTATTCTGTTAAATTTGAACTATCTTATTGTTCACAGTTTCTCTTATATGAAAGAAAGGTTTGAGTTATTGCTGAGCAGATGTCACTCAGATGGACCTCCGTGTATATGCCCTGTCGGATAGTTTGGATGTCCTCACTACTGACTATGTTGTAACTGGTTAGAAATGAGCTGCTCCATGACTAAAGCCTTGACAATTTGTACTATCTTTTAGGGTCATATGCTTTGTCATTGTCATTTTATATCACATATGGTGTACATAAATGTTATTCTCAAGGACTGATTGACACTTAGAGACCAAGCACCTGCCACTGCTAAGCTTTTTGGCTTTTATTTGAGAAGTATTGACTGAACTAAGCACTTGATACCTCCTGAAATTCTTGGTATTGTTAATCATGTCTTGATTTCTTCATGGCTTGGTTGAAATGCCTTTTTAAAACTAAAACTGACTGGCTGCAACTTGTGCCAACAGCTAAAGCGTTGTTATTTGTTAGTATATATTGGCAGTGCAATAGTGACCATCACCTAGAGCCAATGTTCACACCATAGGGTGGCTATCCCTGCTGTATAATTGCCAATATATCAGTCAATTACTGTAGGGTCAACACAGACTGCTGTCTGACTTTGTATCATATTTAAAAAAAATTGGTGTTAGTTTTCATATGCTTATATGATTTACGTTTCTCTAACCTGAAATAGTTAATAGTTCACTACTATAACAACTATCCCGCACAGATGTTGCTCTCTTCTACCCTTAGCCTGCTAGAAGTTCATAGCATGTTGCTTGAATCATCTGGTGTTTGAACTTTCCTGTTTTAGGTTCCATGCCCTTGGAAAGTGCTACGTCTAAGTTATGGGGGGGGGGGGTGTCATCTTGGATTGTTTGAAGAATTCTATGAAGTCTTATCTTTTTGACTTGGCTTATAATAATGAACCAGCAAGTATTAGAATGTCTTTATGATAAATAATTTATCTATGTTACTTCATTGTTTTATTGTTTATATTTAGTTTGTAAATGTGCTTAGTGGTTAAGGAGAGAAATAAAGTTGTAGCCGAAGTTATAAAGAGAGACTACTTGTACCTAATCAGGTGATGGCTATGAAAAGAACTGAAGGAATAAATTAGAAATTAGGATTTAAGGTAGAATGTGGTTACTACTAACCTCAGATTTGTTCATGGCACTCAGGGAGGTGAACTTGGGGACATTAAATGCAATGTTTTACAAATTATATCAACTATAACCGATGAAGAATAATATAAGGCGTACTACTCTAAGTTCTGTCTTTTTCTTGTATTAAGCATGTAAGCCCCATTGGAACTAATGTCTCTTCTCGTGGGAGACCTAACACTGTCCAGTTAAGTGACTTAGAGTTACATTGTAGTGAAATTGAGATGGAAGGAATAAAACACATGACTACTGGATGAAGCCCATTAATTAGTAGGTCACAGACTTAATTATTTGTGCTAAACTGTCTGACTTTTAATACCATATGCCCCAGAACAAGAAAATGTAACAAACAGGTATGTGTTTTTTTTTTACCAATGGTAGGTTCATTACTGCCTCATGTCACATTATTACAATTAAATTATTAGTTAACATCTGTCAGATTGCCCAGTTTCTCCTTCTGATAACATGTACGACGGGGCTTTTCAGCAATGAGATTTATAGCTATTCCAGGATACAGCTATTTATATTCATATCATTTCTGTCACTCATGCTGTTTACTGATGCATTCTATTACCAGCATATTCTTTGTTATCAGCTTTTTAAAAATATTGGGCTATAGTTCTGAATTTCCTAGCTCAAGAATCTGGGACAAAGACTAAAATAATGGGGGAGTCAAAGACTCAAAATCAGGAACACCTAAGTATTATTCTAACATGAATTTTCTGTAAAGTATGAGCTTTAATGTCTAGTATTATTAATTGATTGCAATCCTCAGCAATTTACCAGAAAATCAAAAATTGTATGAGAGACAAATGCAAACAAAGAAAGTAAAATCTGAGATATTCTGCAAAAGTCATTGAGAGTTGAAAAGTATATATTGCACTTTTAGCTAGTTCCACTGTCATAGAAAGGGATAGAACATTGAAAATGACCAAGGTAACCCAAGTTTTATTAGCAGTTTAGGCACCTGTGGAGCTGACATTGGGGAGCAGATTAATGAAAGGAGTAAGGCTGTTTGCTTCTTTTAAAATGGGAAAGGTGAGGAACATGTAATTAAGTATGCTCTAGGTGGCTGAATCCCTGACAAAGTCTGTGGACTACACAGTGGGTACTGTCTACAAAGAAGGGGGGCATGACCAATCAATTGCATTACATGGAGGTGTAAATGTAAATTACAAAGGCCAATTCACACAAATCTCTTGGATTTTATGGTGATGGTAGGTCTTATAAACAAAATCTGAATCATGCCAGTGAGGGAATAACAGCTGCCTTTCCTGCTTCACCCAGCTCAGTTAAAAACTGGCACTAGAGATCTAGCCCTAAGGAATGAGTGGGCCCAGTGTGTAACCGGGAGGGATGGTTTCAATGGGAAACAGATTAAAACAAGGTATACTGGACTCTTGGAAGGTTATAAAAGCAATGCGTGCATTTTCAGTTGTGTATTATGTATGTACTGGTGCCCAGTTGTGAAGATGATGCACTCTACAATTTCAATTACTATCTTGATTTATCAGCTATGCTGTCCAAAAGACCTTATTCTAGTATAGATCAATCCATCTGAAAATTAAACAACTTGCAAACAAGCAAATAATGAAACACTAAACTAACATCAGGTATTCCAAGGGCAATAAAGATCCATTCAGTCTTCTATTTCACCACAAAACTCTTTATTTCATCAAATAAAGAGTTTTGTGGTGAAATTGAAGACTGAATAGGTCTTTGTTGCCCTTAGAATACCTGGTGTTAGTTTAGCATTTCATTATCTGGTTGTTTGCAAGTAGTTTATTGGAAATGCTACTGACTTTGAATTTTGAAAATTAAACACATATGGCACTTAGTAAATATAAATTGGATTGGTTTGACATTTGGTCCTTCATTTTGCTGTCTTCCTCTCAAGCTGAAACAATTAAAATGATATATTTGTTGTTAACTTTGTTATCCAATTTCAGCATGTCATGCAAGTGTTTTTTCAGTTCAGTTCTTGTCTGGGGTGCTGTTTGTGCAGACTCTGCATGTCCTTCCGATGTTTGCATAGGTTTTCTCTGGATAACCCATTTTCCTCCCACATTCCCAAGAAATGATATAAGGTGGATTGAGGACTTTAAACTACTTTTGGGTGTGAGTTTGTATATGAGTGATATGAAAGAAAGACATGGAAATCTGGTTCTGTTTCTCCCTTTGCCTTGAAAGCTCTGCAGGTAGTGGTAGCTGTCCTTAGGGTTACTCTAGGAGTCAGATATGACTTATAAGAGAGTGAGTGACTTTTTTTTTTTAAAACAAATGTATTTTTGGGTCCTTAAATATATACCTGCTTGGTAAATACAGTTACTGCAGATAGACCACTCAGGGAAGCTTTTTTTTTTTTAGATTTGAATTTTATAGCAAAATTCTTAATGCAACAGCACTATAGTAAGGAAAGCTTTTCTCCTCCCTTCAAAAACATAATATAGTTTGTCCTTGAAATGATTAAATAGTAATAAACCCATGGAGTAAATTATGGCAAGTATAATGTCACATTTTGTTTAACGTATAGCTGCCTCCTGTTTCTTTCTGTGTATTTTATACATATGACTTCCTTTTGCATAGACAAGGTATTATGGGAACATGTGCAAAGTACTAACCCCATTCTTCTTTTCCTGTCAGGTGATCATCTATGTAAAACTAATTCTGATAAACATGCAAGGCACTGCATTACTATCCTTATATTACCAATATCTTATTCCATATTTTATGAAAGCCTTTAGAGAAAATACTTTAATTGTTATGACATACAGTCTAGAATTTAAAATCTGTCCTTTGTGTAGCTTTCAGATTTCTGCCTGCCTACTTATGTGTATTTTAATCACTATATTCTTTCATACTTCAGCTAAAAATAAATGTATCATTCCAGTTCTCTTCATTTGGATGGCATAAACATATTGATATAATTTACAACATGAATATTGCGTATGTCAGTATTTTTTAATCATTCCTGATTTCAGTTTCTATGTGCTAATCTCTCTTTTGTTTCTCTTAGAGTTCTTTTTTCCATTTCAGTGGTGCAGTTGGAGACTTGATCTTCTCGGTGAACACATATGGCTTGACCTGATCAAGTCTCGTAGGTTCTGTGAGAAGCAGCCTGCCACACACAATTCCTCTGATAAGAGGCAGACGGGGAAGCATTCAAGCTTTGATGATGAAATCATTCGCCTGTGGCCTTTTCAGCGATAACACTAACAGCAGGAAAGCATGGAAGATAAGAAACAAGTACAAACTTAAGACACTGTGATTCTTTCATGCAGATTTATTATTCATTTAATTTGTGATACAGCAATGGTTTGCGTATGTACCTTGCCACAGACGTAAGAAAGTGTACCATTTTAAAATATAAACAATTTGTGAATCATGTAGATTCACTAATTCAAGTGTTCATTCTTTCAAGAGTAGCAGTAAATGGAAATATTTATTTTTACATAAAACTAGTAGTTATGTATGACATAAAAAGTACACTGGTATTGAAACAGAATAACATTACAAAATCGTACATCACATTTTTATTTGCAGATACTTTCATACCCTTTGAAGGCTTTATACAACAAAGTTAAAATGATTTATATTTGAAAAACATTAATTATAGAAACACAGACATGTATGCCTTAGCAGCAGGTGATGGCTGCTTGGCCATGCAGTCAGTTCATTTCTGACTGGACAAGCTGGTAGTCCAAAGTATCCAATAGCATATTTTTCCAACTTCTTAAGGACTTAGCTATGTCAGTAAAGTTTATTCTTTAATTGTTGCACTATTCCAGAATCATCACCCTCTTCAAAAAGACTATGCCAATCATCCACAATTATTTCTGGTAAACTATACTCCTTGTATCTTCTCCAAACCACCTATACATTATCTTCAAATCAGGTTCACTTTTATTGTGGATAGCTCTTTTTTAAATATAGTACCCACTCTGTGAAACTCCTTGTGGTACTAAAACATTTCTATCATATCACCAGTGTTCCATTTTTTTATTCAGGCCTGTTCCTTCTCTTACAGTGTCTTATTGTGGTTTTCTTCTGGAGAAAGATAACACTCTGTTTCATTTTGCTGCCTCCACCTTGCCTACATCATTGCAAGGAATATTTCAGAACTGTGGAGTACTCCAACAATGTTTTAAAAACTGGTTATAAACAGGAATGGCAGATTAGTGTGTTGTTGCTTGTAACTGCTTCAGCAGTGCATCCAGTTACGCCACCAGCATTCTTTGATGATTATCACATTGCTTTTTTGTCTTCAGATCATCTGATATGACTATTTGCACATCTCTTTATACTATTACCAGTAAAACAGCTCCTCTTCAGTTCTGCACTTCTTGATAATTGCTTCTAAGAGTCATTTGTTTGCATTTTTGCACTGAATTTAATCTGGCATATTTTAGATGATTCCTCTAGTTTTGTCACTTTTCTCTCATCCTTTGTACATCTTATGTAGAAAACCAACTGCATATATTTGTGGTGCCAGGGGAAAAAAATCTAATTTGTTATATGTTATCTATAGTTTAACATAATTTCATTGCTTAGTACTAGACTATCTGCCCTAGTGGGCTATTTTAAGCCTAGCCAAATTTCTCACCCCAAAGGTAAGAATCAGACCTTATACTTTGTGTCAATGAAGTAAACACCTTAAACATTATGCCAACCCCCAACTACATAGAAAGGCACTGAGATTTAATTTATTTATTTTATTTATTTATTTATCGTTTGTTGCCTGGGTTATTCTTGTTAGGCTAGTGATCTCTTACCAGGAGAGACCCAAAGTGTTTGTCATACTACCAGGGGAAATTTGGCCAGAGCTTCGGGGATCTTTCTCTACTCTTTTCAATAGGTGCCATGGGATATTTTACATCCACCTGAGCTACTATCAACTCAGACAGATGGGGCCTTGGTTTAACACCACATCTGAAGAGTTCTATTTTATGTGGTACTCCACTAATTCATAGGTTCATAGATAAGTACTAGGCTAGCTGCACTTCTGGGCCATTAGAAACCTGGCCAGTTTCCCAAAGGTGAAAATCAAACCCTGGATCTTGTTTCTGTGAGGTAAACATCTTAACCATTATGCCAACCCTCCCAGTATTTCATCTGAATTAATTAACTTTGGTGTCCCTTCATCTAGCCAAGGTTTTACCCATGCTAATATCTTAAGGTCCAATCCAAGTCTGTCTAATTGTCGCTAACATTTTATGTTATACCATATTAAATACCTTTTAGCAATATATGTAAACCATGTTTACAGTCCTTTTATTGACTACTTTCCAAGCTTCTAAGTAAAAGAGCTCTTTATAAGTGTCTGTTATGATCTTGTTGTTGAGAACGCACATTGCTCTGGGTGTGATATACCACTGGTTTGCATATGTGACAAGAACATTTCCTGCAGCAACAATTCTATGATTTTTCCTATACTTCACATCAGACTGATGGATCACTAGATTTTGTTTACTGCCATAATTCTATTCTTGTCAAGGAGAACATTTGCTATCCTTCCACAGGCATTTGGAATTTAAACCATTTTTTCTCTTGTTAAAAATGTTGCCTGTCTCTCTATTTGTCCTTTTCTTTTCTAGCTGCCTTTCCTGCTTCCTTCTATTTTAAATACTATTGTTTTTTCATTTGTCTTTCTCAGTTTTCTATATAATTTCTAAATGTTGTGCTTATCCCTGACTTTGAAAACACTTACTTTGAAAATCATAGTCCCCAGGATTCAATATAATCCATGTAGGCTCTGTGTAGAGCCTACACAGAATGCACCATGTACATGGCCACTGTTCCCCCTTAGTAGCGCACCATGCATATTAATCATAGGACGATGGCAAGGGAGAGCATAGGAACAGCGATATTGTGTTTGTGTATGCAGAAGTGTTGAGGGTGGTCAGATGTTATGTACATGGTGAAGCTCCCTGTAATGTTCCTTGCTGATGTTGAAATGTGCTGTAAATTAATAGTTTGTGTTGTAAATGTCGAATTTTTTTGAATTATTTTTTTTTTATTTAATGTTCGTTTGTGTGGCATGGAATGCAACAATGCCAAGCCGTGCTTACACATAGACAGCTGACACCTGCCAGACATCTAAAAATAGAAAAAGGATGTAATTAATTATATCTGTTTTTTTTTTTTATTTTTGTCTTTTTTTAAATATTTTTAATGTTTGTTTGCATGGTTTGGATCACAGCAATGACAAGCTATGCTGACACATAGACAGCAGAACCTGTCAGACATCTAAAAATAGAAACTGGATGCAATTAATTATTTATTTCTGCTTTTGTTTAAGTCCATTTAATCCCATTTGTGTGGTGCACCGCTGTACCTTAGTAGCATATGTGAAGGTACACTAGATTGTATATTATCCAAGTAGCTAAATGGGTAGAGTGATGGCCTAAAGCATTGCAGGTCCTAGTTTTGAGTCCCTAGCAGTCATACCATTTGTTTAATGTAATCTAAATGTTTGTTTAATTTAAAAATATAACTTTTACATTTGACAGAGCTATGCTGTGCTAAGCACTGCTTAAACCTGATTAACAGCTACTACTGTTTGCGCATTGCTAAGCTTCATTAAAACCTCAGTTGTGTGAGTTTTCATGATGCTTAGCTCTGCTTAGGTGGTTTGCATGATGCTAAGCACCACAATGCTATTTTGAATGTAGCTGAATGATGTGTAAGGGCAGGAAAACAGCCTATATTAAGGGTAATAGGCAGGAATTCTACAGCAATCATTGGAGTCTATCTAACTGACAGTATGCCAGGAGGTGTGGGAGATGGTGCGGGCTTTTAGGTGCAGAGATGGGGTGTGCAGGAGTCCAGGGTTTTTTGGGGGTCCTAATACGCAGCTATGAACCTAGAATGCTACAGGGTGATTACCAGGGCTCAGAATGTAAGGCTGAGCCCTGGGATCAGTTTGCCAGGGACTTTACCACAGCTACTGATATCCACTGCACTGGTGAGCAGTGTTGTCACCACTATAATAACCTGAAGTGTAGAAATAGGTTAACTTTGAACACCTGGGTCCAAGAGGCGAGGGCTGGGGATGCTGCAGACATATGTAAGTATTTTTTCCAGTATTTTATGCAAATGTAAGCTGAATCTCTACAAAACTGGTATGCATAATGGTGTGCTTCCCCCATCCGCTGCAGCTGAGAGGGCTCACAATGTCCAGTCCCATGCCAGGCACCTGGCCAGGTTGTGCCGTGAGTGTGGTACCGATATATTATGTTAACTGTAGGTCAATAAACAATACAGAATAAAAAACTGCAGTGCAATAAAGAATAAACAATACAAACTGTAGTGCAATAAATGGGGAATTAGAAGTGTACAATAACAACCGTATTGCAATAAACAGTAAACAATACTAATAACAGTAAGCAAAAAGGTGTACAGCAGGATTGTGGTGTCATAACATAATTACGCTAGAGCTCTATGCATTGTATGTGTATGGTAAGGTTGCTGCAGTCAAGTGTAAAACTATAATATCTGTAGAATGCAAAAGCAATGTCCTGAAAAATGTATTGCTCAACTCATAGCATGGTTCAAGGATGTCTCCAGGCCAATGTCAGTCACATAATGCTCTCCTTTCCTCCTACTCCAGGAACAAAAGTTATATGGGTGAGGTAGCCCATTTTATGGGCGGATGCTGTGTGTAAATGAAAGTACCAATAGAACGTTAAGCAGCATTGTGTTTTCCTAAATAAATCTGACTTAATATTTGTATTAGAACTGGCTTCATTGCATGTCTGTTCTAAGTTGCTGCAGTCAATTGTTACTTTATTTTCAGATGTCCCCTGCAGTCACAGCTTTTGGGTTCTACTCCCATGCCTGCTATCAAGGCATGATGGCTGTGTAGTTTAGTTAATGTACACAAACATACCTCTCAACTGTCATGATTTTTTTTGTAATGTAATTACAACTTTCTAATCTGTCTCTTCCATTATTACCAGATAAATGATTACCTGGAATGCAATATATTTTCAAATCAGTTTACAGAAAACCTTGGTAGTTATGTAAGTCCACATTATGTGAAACTGTTCCATGTAGCTGTGTACCTGTATTTGTTACTGCTTGGCCCATACTATCCCATTCTAACAGCTTGAGAGGTATGTTTGTCCTACATCAGCTATAGAGGTATTGTAGTTACTGTACTCACAAGTGACACTGCACACCTGTAGAAGTATGTAGTAGTACGGTGTGTAGTAATATTACCTGGGAGGTAACGAATGGTATGTTTTTCTCTCTCTCCCACCCCTTATCTTATTTAATTTATTATTGTAATTTATAATTATGATTTAATATTAACATATTTTACTAAACTAGCTGTTTTGTTGGCCTTATGGTTTAATTCATACTGGCTTGCTGTTAACATACTTACTGTTATGTTACTTAATGTTGTGTTACACATAATATACCTTAATATATATTTGGATTAATAAATATTATGTTCCATTCTGTTAATCCTAACATTGATTTGGTTATTATTAACCTTAACTTATTGTTATAACTACTTCACTACAGCACATCAAAGTTAGACGGTTCCTTGTGATCTGCCTACCTTGCCTCCTCCGGCCATGGCACCTGGTCTCAGCACATCTGGAACCCAGCCTAGTGGTGCCCCCTCTGCTGCCCTTCCACTACCTGTGGTGTCGGTAGTACCACCTAATGGACAGGGCCAGGTGCCCCTCTGGGAGCAGTGGTGGAGGGGGAGTTGTCACCTGTGATGAACTGCTGGGTTTGGTGTGCAGGATTGTCTACAGTGGTTTTGTATGATGCCTGCATTGGATGGAGAGCATACTGACCACCCTGGTGGAGCACACTTGCCCTGGAGTCCAGCCTCCACCACTTTCACCTTTGGAGCAGTGATATAGCAGTGCCAACAGTTCCATAGGTGGGGATGTGAGTCATACTGCTACCTTGTGGAAGCACATTGTACTGAGATTCCACAGCACACTCCCATTCCAAGGTTTTCACCCCCATCTTGTGTCACACCCTACTCCTGCCTGCTGTCTTGTCTGTCTTGTATGCCTGAAAAAGCTTCCTCACCTATCCAACTTACCTCCCCCACATGTACCTATGTCCCTTCCTCAACATTCCATCCTCACATTAAAAAAAAAATTAGCACCTGTCCCCCCAAAAAAATTGTTCCATACATAGCTCTTCATTTCACACACATATCCACCAGACACACATAATTTGGTCCAATTGGCTTAAAAATGCAATTATTTTGCTCTCACCCCTCTCTCTGGGGATGAGAGCCCACATTTATCTACAAATTCTGTCAAAGTGCACAGTTGTTGCTCTACAAGAAATGGATCGCTATAGTCCTTTCCTACACCCTTCCTGCACATACTTACTTGCCTTTCACTATGTTTTCCCCCCTGTTTGTACCCCCATTTCATCACTTTTCTATCTCCCCATTTTTCTTTTCTTTGTATATTTGTAGTGCTACTTTGAATGATACGCTGTGTTGTGCAGCTTTGCTTAGCTCAGCTAAATGGAGCTATATTGATATATGTGTTTTCATTTATAATAAACATGTACAAAATAAACACCTGTCCAGTATTTCTAACCCAAGAGCTTTGCAGCTGTACACTACTGCATTAACCTGCCACACCACACAGCTGTTAATTAAAATTGGTGGTTTAAACAAACATAGTAATTGCAAGTTACAATCATTAAGTGTATTTAAGCAGAGCTGTGCATTGCTCCATGTTGCACAAACTTTCTTAAAGAGTAATGGAAAAATTGGTAGTGTACCTTGGACTCTAGTGCAAGCATGCACCACTAGAAAGCCAAACACAGAATAATGGATGTAATTGAAGTCTCTAATAGCAGGTAAAGTTCCCCTTTTATCAGCAACATTTACAAATGCACCTGGTAAGGCATTACTGACAAAATTCATGTTCATCTGGCACCATGGTGCAGAAATACATCCATATAGAGCCATGCACATAATGATGGCTGTAAAAAAAGTATGTTAAAGCCTGTATGTGTGTACTTATAACTTGCAAATACACCTGCTGTAACAGTGACTCAAGAGCTCAGTATGTTAAATGCCTTGCAAATAGTGCATTTTGCCACACAGTCCTGGGTTAAAATCCAGTGATGTGTAGCATTTTTAATTACATTATTGTGATGCCATCAATTCATGACTGAGTCATGCACTCTTTAGCCACACAATGCATTTCAAATGAAATGTCTGCTTTTCACTGATGGAGGTCACAGGCCTGCAGATAAGAATAAACTTCACATATCCCTATAGCAAAACTATAAGTGCATAAAATGTTAGCCATGCATTAATATGCATTCACAGAGGATTTTAACCCAGGTAATGCAAATGAGGGCCACTAATAGAGTGCAGTTTTCAAACTCACAGTGGAGATTAGCACAGCTGCACAACCAACATCCACATATGAAGCCCCTGCTTGTAAGAAGGACTGCCAGCATACAAGCTCTAAATGAGTACCAGACTGTAACACGTCGCCTAACAGTTTCCCAAATGGTGGACATAATGTATGTAACCCCTATGTTGCTCAGGGACACAACAAACATGTTGCCTAGTACTCTGTTAATGATACCATTGCCTAATGTACTTACCTTAAACACATGCCTCAATTGGATTGGAAGGAGTACCCTCACTCTGGCTCTGCATCTACGACAAGGCTGACACAGCTCCCACAGTTACTTCTACAGCTTATTGTCCTCCAAAGTGTTTACACTCTATGCCTATGCCTATTACCTGCAGCAGCAGTTGTAGCCTGTAGCACACACAACATGAAAGCACTTAAGTCTCTCCACAACAGGCACAAGTATGACTCTGTCATTGTCCATGTCAGTGTGAATGACTTGAGATGTACATCCCTGGACTATATGAAGAGAGACATGATTGAGCTCTCAGAGTAAGTGCCACAGGCAGGTATGACCCTAGCCTTAAGCAGCATCCTACCTTCACCAAGAATGATACCGCAATACCAACAAAAAATAATTGACTTCAACAATTGGCTTAATTTCTGGTGTCTTTCCAAGGGGATCCAGTATCTGTCTGCCTGGGAAAACGTGGTTGACAGGCCTCGATGCTTTGCCAGAGATGGCCTCCACCTGTCACCCCTGGGATTCCGGATCCTGGCCAAGGCTCTTGCCTCCTCCATTATGCCTTTTTTAGGCTATGTCCCAAAGATGAATATTCCAACATAAAAGATCTGTCAAAAAGAAAATTGAAGGTCATGCTGCTTAATTCTAGGAGCCTCAACCTGAAAATGCACTCACTGGAAACTCTCCTCACACTGTAAGATGCCAATGTCTGTGAGGTCAAGGAAACTTGGTTCAGGGCTGTGGACAGAACCCCTGTCTTACCAGGCTATACTTTATTCCACACATTCTGACCCTAAAGTTAAGTCGGGAAGACTAAGGGTGGTGAAGTCTCTATTTTCATTAAGAAAAGGGAAACCTCCAGGCTGTTTTGCCAGGATGACACTGGAATTATTCCAAGTGCAACTGACAGTTGGAATGACACCAGTCCAAGTTATAGCCAACTATAGACCCCCCCTTCATGACTCAGGATACCCACTCCTACTTGGACCTACTTGACTCCATCAAGTTACCCCCTAACACCCTGATCTTTGGTGACTTCAACTACCCCATCATAGACTAGGTGATCTATTTCTGCACTAATGCACTCACCCAATGATTCCTTGACTTCATCACTTCTAATGCACAAGACCAGCTTGTCTCATCCCCCCACAAGGGGAGATAACATTCTGGACTTAGTTCTTACCAACATGGGAGACCACTGCACCACTCCCATAATATGTTCTTCCCTGGTGAGATGTCTCATTTGAAGTTTCTATCCCATACAACTTTGCCTCACCACCAGCCATAACCAGGCTAAAAAACTACAAAAACTGACTGCAACCTCCTAAGGGAGGATAGCAGTTGCTTCACACCGCTGCCCCCCTCAGAGGATGCACACAACTATGCTGCATAGTATGCCAGTGCAGTATACAAGCACCTGTACAACTGCATGGACTCAGCCATACACAACAGAACTAAAACCTGCTCCTCAAGGAAACACAAACCTGTTTGGTGGAAATCCTCTATCATGAGCTGATCAAAGGAAGGACACTGAGGAAACTCGGAGCTATAATATATAACATTAAGTATCCTGTTTTTTGTTTATTTTGTTCTTTATTTCTTTGTTATTTATAGCACTTTGTGTACTGTGTATTTTTATAGCTAGTTTCACTGTGTGTGAGGTATTAACTGGAAATTGTCCACCTTTATTAAGCATCTGTTGGGTTGTTTGTTTCTGATAACTTGTTGCAGTTAAACTCTTTTTTCTAGAGGCTCCTTTAGCTGTTTAAAACTTTAATTTAAAGGCTCACTGCTGCTTTTCAGCTGTGAGAAACATTTCTGCAATTTGTTCTAAGTAGTGGGGATATTTGTAGCATTTCCATATTCAGGCTTGTATTTGGGCCTAGTGTTTGTGGAGGCTGTGTGTCTGAGCACATATTCAGGGACATCGTGGTTTAGCCAAAGCCATCAGGCATTTCAGTGAGAGAGAATTGTTTGAGGTCATTGGCTGACTGAGGTCACCTGGACTACAGCTTAGACTAAGCACCTCATTGGTTCTTTTGAGATTTCTTTCTTAAAAGCTGTCTCAGGTTTCAACTTACCTAAGAAGTTCAGTTGTGAGTGTTCTGCCATTTCACACTGAGCTGATCGAAGGAAGGACACTTAGGAAACTCGGAGCTATAATGTATAACATTAAGTATCCTGTTTTTTGTTTATTTTGTTCTTTATTTCTTTGCTATTTATAGCACTTTGTGTACTGTGTATTTTTATAGCTAGTTTCACTGTGTGTGAGGTATTAACTGGAAATTGTCCACTTTTATTAAGCATCTGTTGGGTTGTTTGTTTCTGATAACTTGTTGCAGTTAAACTCTTTTTTCTAGAGGCTCCTTTAGCTGTTTAAAACTTTCATTTAAAGGCTCACTGCTGCTTTTCAGCTGTGAGAAACATTTCTGCAGTTTGTTTCCCATCCTCCCTCCCTGTTGGTATAGTGTTTGTATAGTTGGTGGCTTTGCAGTTGCCCGCCCCTAGTGTAAATTTCATCTGGTTATCTCCTCCCAGTCTAGTGTCATTACCTCATTCTACCCAGTACAGGGAGAACATTTGAGAAGGCCAATCAGTTTAGTTTCTGCTACTCCTTTCTCTCTTTCCTTTCTCTCTTTCCTTTCTCTCTTTCCACTAAAAAAAAAAAAAAAAAATGTATCTGCTTTTACTGTATTTGTGTTTCTTCCTACTTTATTTTGTTTTTGCGTCATCTTAAAAGTGCTCAATTGTATTTATTACTGCTTGGTGTAACTCATTCTAAGCCTTTTAGTTTGAGCACTTGGGCTTCAGACCAGTTGTTTTACATTAAGAAGGCTTGTGGTCTGCACTGTAGTGGCAGAACAGGTAGCTTACATCCTTCTAAGTTGGGAACTGCTGATTGAGGGCTCAGTGTCTGTTATTCTAAAAGTGTATTCATTCTGGTTTAAGCACTTGGGCTTTGGACCAGTTATTTTACATTAAGAGGGTTCGTGGTCTGCACTCTTGTGGGAGGAGAGGCTGGACTCTGCCCTTCTGAGCTGGGAATTTCTGGTTAAAGGCTTATAGTGCCTGCATATTTGAACTGCTTCTTACTGAAATTGGTACACCTTGTTTGCTGTAGCATAGACTAGATCCAGGCCTGCTGAATCTAGCTTTGTTTGTATAACTTGAGCACTAATCCAAGCATTCTTTAAAGTATTCAATTGTATTTATTACTGCTTGGTAGTAACTTGATTAAAGTGTAGCTGTCATTCTAAGTCTTTTGGATTAAGCACTTGGGCTTAAGACCAGTTGTTTTACATAAGGAAGGTTTGTGGCCTGCACTGTGGTGGCAGGACAGGTAGCTTACATCCTTCTAAGTTGGGGACTGCTGATTGAGGGCTCAGTGTCTGTTATTCTAAAAGTTTATTAGTTCTGGTTTAAGCACTTGGGCTTCAGGCCAGTTATTTTACATTAAGAAGGTTCGTGGTCTGCACTCTTGTGGGAGGAGAGGCTGGACTCTGCCCTTCTGAGCTGGGAATTTCTGGTTAAAGGCTTTAGTGCCTGCATATTTGAACTGTTTCTTACTGAAATTGGTACACCTTGCTTGCTATAGCATAGACTAGATCCACGCCTGCTGAATCTAGCTTTGTTTGTATGCTTGTTGTTTGTTTGCTTGTTATTTCCCTGAAACACTAATTCCACCTAAAATGAGGCTTTTCAGCATTTCTGTGGATCCCTAGTGATATCTGCATTGCTTACTGTACTTATTTCCTTGTTTCACTTGAAAGAAAGTTACTGTTTGTCGTTTTTGCATTTAAGTTACCTGTAACACATTGCATTTAAGTTACTTGGCACTTGCTCACTAAGTCAGCACTAAAAATTTAAAAGCACTACACTCTCACAAACTCCCCTTGAGTACCTTGTTCCCCATTGGCCCTTTTTTTCAATTATAAAGGAATTCACAATACTATTCTAGCATGTCCAAAGGTCAGTTGTCAATCTCCTCTCCGGTCCAGCTGGTGAATCTGGGAATCTTGAGGCAATGTTACAACTGCCTCATGTACATAGACAACCCTCTCCTCCTCCCAACAAATTCCAACAGATGTGAGAGATGCAACCATATAGCCAAACTGGAGGCTAAGCTCTCTCAACTTAGTACTGGCATAACCAGTCAGGAGGAGAAGGAAACCACACTCACTACAATTCCATTCTCAAATAGACCTACCACATCAGCAAACCAAACACATAAACACATAAAAACATACTCGGAGGCTCTAAATAAAAATCTGCCTAAGCAGCAGAGACCTCCAAAGCAGACACCTAAGCAACTGCTAACCCAAAACAAAACACGTGCAACACATAGCTCATAAAGCCAGTGTGCCGAACAGTCACAGCCCTTAAGACTAAACAACACAGCTGATACACTTGTAATAGGTGACTCTATCATCAGGCACACTGACGTCCTGCTCACCAGGCTGAACAAGGAGAAGGTCATGGTGAGATGCCTGTCGGGCGCTAGGATCCACCACATAACACAAGCACTCAGGTCACTCCAAGGCAAGTACAAATATGACTCAGTCATTGTCCATGCTGGTGTGAATGACCTGAGACGTACCTCCCTGGACTACATGAAAAGAGACATAGAGGAGATCTCTGAGCATGTAGCCCAGGCCTGTATGACCCTGACCTTGAGTAGAATCTTACCCTCACCAAGAATGATGCCACAATATGAAGCCAAGATGATCAATTTCAACAATTGGCTTAAGTATTGGTGTCACTCAAAGGGGATGCAATGCCTGTCAGCCTGGGATGACATGCTCGACAAGCCACGATGCTTCGCTAGGGACGGCTTGCACCTGTCACCCCTGGGCTTTTGGATATTGGCAAAGGCTCTTGCAACCCCCATAGTGCCTTTTTTAGGCAAGGCTCAAAATACAAACCTACCTCCATAGGTATCACAAGGGATAAGAAACTAAGAGTAATGCTACTTAACGCCAGAGGTCTAAACCTCAAGATGCATGCACTCGAAACTCTCCTTAGCATGGAGAACATTGATATCTGTGCAGTAACAGAAACCTGGTTAAAGGCTCCCCAGAGCACCCCAGCACTACCAGGTTATACCTCATACCATGCTTTTCGGCCCCAAAGCTTGGACCGAACCACAAAAGGAGGGGGAGTATCAATATTTGTCAAAGATACCCACACCTCTAGGTCGGTGGCACAGCACGAAGCATCAGAGACTATCCATGTGCAACTAACAGTGGCTAAAACTGCCTTCCAGTTTATAGCCTGCTACAGACTACCCTCCCAAACCCAGGAACCCCACTCGACCTTCCTGAGAACACTGGAAAATATGAAGCTCTCTCCAAACACCATTATATTGGGTGACTTCAACTACCCAAACATAGACTGGGAGCATTACTCTAGCTCCAACACCCTAGCCCAAAGGTTCCTAGAATTTATAAACTCAAATGCTATGGAACAACTTGTTACCACTCCCACAAGAGGGGAAAACATACTGGACCTGATCATCATCAACATGGGGACTTTATGCTCCACACCAGAAGTGTATCCCTCACTGGTAAGATCAGACCATAAACTAATCTCACTGGATATTCACATCCCGACCCCACCCCCTGCCCAGAAAACCACAGTGAAAAACTTCTTTAAAGCAAATTTCACACTCCTTAAAAGTGAGGTGGAATCCTTCAAAGCCCACGGGCCTGTGGAAAATACGGCCCAGACTGCTGAATCCTTTATAAATGCATTCTATGAACACCTTCAGGAATGCATGGATCATGCAATCCTAAATAAAACCAAGACCCAATCCTCCAAAGGCAGACGTCCTGTCTGGTGGACCCCAGCCATAAACAAACTATACAATAGAAGGAGGAAGCTTCTACATGATAGAGCAAAATCCCCAAAAGGGAAGGCATCTCTGATCAGTATTAGCAAAAACTACGGGTACTCATAAAATCGTCTAAGGCCAGCTTCGAGAGAAAAATTGCACAGGACACTAAAGATAATCACAAGGCTTTCTTTAGTTATGTTAGGAACCTGGGTGGGAATTCCCAGATATGCTCAGAATTAGTCCAAAATGAGAAAAAATACACTGAACCCACAGACATTGCCAACATCCTAGCTGACAGGTTCAGTGCAAACCCCCCCCCCTCCCCACCAAAAGGGCAAATATCTATCCCAACAGTGCTGCTCCCCTGACATCTCAGATGTTCAGGTAAGAGCTGCTCTCTCCATAGCAAAAAACACAGCATCAATGGGACCAGACGGTGTTCCGTGCTGCATCCTACATGAACTCCAAGAAGAGCTAAACCCAAACATAAAACTACTGTTCAGTCTCAGCCTTACTACAGGATATGTACCCAAAGAGTGGCATACAGCAACAGTGGTCCTCTCCACAAAGGTGGTGCCTCAATGGATCCTGAAAACTAAGCCTGACTAGCTTGGTCTGCAAAGCTATGGAAAGGATCATCATGGACCTCATAAATAAAGATATTGGGGACCTACAGACACTGGATCCTACCCAGTTCAGCTTTGTTAAGGGCAGATCCTGCCTCTTAAACCTGGTTGATTTCTTTGAAACAGTCACCAAGGCCATTGGCGAGGGGAAGGTGTTCCACACAGCCTACCTGGACCTCGCAAAAGCCTTCGATACAATACCCCACTCGGGCATTATAGATAAGCTCACCAGCTTAAATATAAACCCCTATGTCACTAGATGGGTTGCAAACTGGCTCAAGGACATAACCCACATGGTTAGAATTGCTGGAGCCATGTCACACTCCAAACCAGTTACAAGTGGTGTCCCACAAGGCTCAGTCCTGGGACCTCTCTTGTTCGGTATATATTTCTCGGAGGTACAGGCCAACACGGAAGGACTGTGGCTGACCAAGTTCACAGATGACTGCAAACTGGGCGTCATAATCGACTCTCCAGCCGACACAAGCATCCTCCAAAAAGGCCTCATAGAAACAGACAACTGGTACCAGAGCCATGGCCTCAATCTAAACTCCAAAAAGTGTATAGGCATCCCCTTTGGCAAAAACAAAGTGCCCACAAATTGCCACATAGGTGGTAATCCATTAAGTACAGAAGAAGTAATTAGGGACCTGGGGACACAAGTTGATAGCAATCTCTCATTTGACAACCACGTGGCCAAAGTGGTTAGAAAAACATTTTATATAGCCCACCTAATCATGAAGGGATTCACATCTAGATCAGAGGAGGTCATCGTGCCTCTTTACTCATCTCTCATCAGGCCCATAATTGAGTACAATGCCCCTTTTGGGATATACCTTACCAGACTCCTGCAGCAACTGGAAAGACCCCAAAAGTACCTCACCAAGAGGATCAAAGGGCTCAAACAGATGCCATATGCTGCCCGGTTAAAGAAACTCCAGCTCTACTCAGTGGCATACCACGTGCTCAGAGGCGATCTGTGCCTGATGTATAAAACCATGTCCAACCCGGAATTAATGGACATGCTGCACCTCAGAAAATCCAAATCCCATCGAGCTACGCGCTCGAGAAACTTGAACCTCAGCACTGAAATAAATAGGACATGCTGGAGGGACAGATTCATAACCCAGAGGCTCCCTTCACTCTGGAATAAAATCCCAGTCCAGGTTAGGCAGAGGCCCTCATTGACTCTCTTCAAGAGGAATCTTGATGAGTGGATTGGAGATCGTAGGTTTACCCCGGGTATCACTTCTGTGTCACTGTTAGACAGAGGCACAGTATACTAACCTCGAAAAAGGGCATAGCAAAATTAATTTCAAATGGGTGGCAAAAGCCAAACACACTCTGGCTAGGCTTATAAATGCCCTAGGGCAGATAGCCTAGTATGAACCTATGAACCTTACAACAAAAGGAAGAAATTGCTGCCGAAAGGTAAAAAGGAACAAATCCCAAATTGGAAAAGCTCCCTCCTCAGCCTCAACAAACAAATTACATCACTAATGAAAACCTCCAAAGCCAATTATAAATTGAAACTAGCCTCTGAAACAAAGGGAAATGACAGAGCCTTCTTCAGTTATGTCAAGAACCTCCATGGCAAAGCCCAAGTGTGTTCCAAATTAATACTTAACAGTACCACTTACATTGATCCTATTGACTTAGCCACCTGCTAGTAGTTCAGTGCAAACTTCACCCCCCATCCCCCAAAAGCCCAGTTGACATCCCCAATACTTGTCCTGCACCTCACATCTCTGTACATCAAGTGTTAAAGGCCCTATCCAAGGGAAAGAACACAGCTTCCATGTGACCTGATAGTATCCCAGACTGTATTCTGCACCATGTCCAGCAAGAACTAGATTTGCCATTGAGCACATTCAACCACATCCTGTACAGGTTTCATTCAACCAGAGAGGAGAACTGCCACTGCAATCCCTTTGCACAAAGATGGTACCACTACTGACCCTGGAAACTATTGCTCGATTAGCTTGACAAGTCTGATCTGTAAAGCCATGGAGCGTATTATTATGGATCTCATAACCAAAGACATAGGCAATCTCCAAGCACTTGAACCTGCTCAGTTTGGATTCATCAAGGGCAGATCTTGCCTGTTGAACCTGGTTGACTTCTTTGAGACTGTCACCAAGGCCCTGGATGAGGGAAAGTCAGTACATACAGCTTCCCCTGACTTGGCCTAGGCCTTTGACACAATTCCCCCTCTCAGGAATCATCAAAAAGCCAACACAACTTGGCATAAATCCCTATCTCATCAGGTGGGTGGCCAACTGGCTCACTGAAAGGCCCCACAGGGTCAAAATAGTTGCCTCCACCTCCAACAGCAGACCCGTCACTAGTGGTGTTCCCCAAGGATCTATCCTGGGACTGCTACTGTTTGGTGTCTTCTTCACAGAGGACCAGGCAAAGACAAAAGGCCTGTGGCTGACCGAGTTTGTGGATGACTGTAAGTTGGGTCCTGTCATTGACTCTCCAAATGATGTTAACATACTGCAAGAGGGTCTCACAGCAACAAATGACTGGTGCCAAAGTCTTGGCCTTAAGTTAAATGCAAACACATGTATTATCATTCCATTTGGCAAAAACATGGCCCCTACTGATTATCACATCAATGGCAACCCCCCACGCACACAACCTGTGGTGAGAGACCTGGGTACTCAGGTTGACAACAATCTCACATTCAACCATCATGTAGCAGCAGTGGTCAGAAAAGCCTTTTACTTGATTCATCTCACAAGTAAAGGGATTGCATCCAAAAAAAAGGAGGTTATTACCTCTCTGTACTCCTCCCGCATTAGGCCAACAGTTGAGTATAATGCCCAGCTTGGTATATACTTCTCCAAGCACCTGCACCAACTGGAAAGGCCACAGAAATACCTCACAAATAGAAACCATGGCCTCCAACACCTGTCCTATGCAAACATGCTCAGATCACTGTCACTCTACTCAGTATCATGCAGATTGCTCAGAAGTGATCTGTGCCTTGCCTACAAGGCAATATCGGACCATCCCTACTAGAGATGGTCCATATCCATAAGTCTAACTACTTGCCCATTACCCACTTGAAAGACCCAAATCTAATATCTGACATCAACAAAACCTTCTGGAGAGAGAGGTTTGTCTCCCAGAGGCTGCCCTGTCTCTGGAATAGACTTCCCATACATGTCAAATAGAGTACCTCTCTGTCCCTCTTCAAGCAACCTTGATGAGTGGATGGGAAACCACAAATGTGTTCCAGGGGCTCCATCTGTGTCCTTCATTGACAGGGGTGACAAGTGCTGACTGAGTTTTCCTTTTTGGGGATAAACTCCTGGCTAGGCTTGTAAGGGCCCCAGAGCCATTAGCCTAGTAACCTCCTATGATCCTTTTATCCTATGAAAACTAGCTGCTACAGATCTACCCTCTATGATGATATAGTTTCCTCATCCTAGTAATGTTTAGCATAGCATATCAGAAAGGGCTTCTAATCTAGATGAAGGCCTTATATCTTGTACATTGGTTGCATGTCATTGGCTGATGATAGTGCAAATCAGCAGTGTTGGCTGCAATTAGCATTATAGAACAACAGATTGGTTAAGAGGCAATCAACTGCTAATGAGAAGTATGTTAAAAGGCAAACTTGCTGGCTATGGGGAACCATTTTGTATGAGACTTTCTGCACACAGAACATGCATTTGTAAAGACTTAAATATCACCACATATCATTAGAGGAGTTTTGCACTCCGGCAGGTATTTAAACTTTTTGTTTACAACAGGATGCAGATGTCTCAATATACTTACTGGGAATAGGGATTACACCATTAAACCTTTCTTAGAACTGTGATAATGACATGTCATTGATCTCCAGATTTGTTACATCTACAGAGGATGTACAATACATCAAGGGTGGAATGTTTTTTGTCAATGTGAAACACTGTTCTCGTGGGGCTGCCCCTTTATAGTGGGTGTAGTAGCACACTGTTATTTGTTTGGCACTGTTGTTTTCATATATTATTGGGGGGGGGTTGCCCCTAGGGGACACAATACAGTACACTGCAGTGTTGGGTGTATGATTATACAGCAATATCTGCTATGGCACACACGGGAATAGATGACTACCGCTAGTATCTTAATTGTATCCACATGCTTAAGATGTTTGCACACTGAAGAATATGGCATGTGTGATCAAGCAGTAGATACTACAAGCCATTCTGTTCTTCCTGTATTTCTACATAGTGTACTTCCACGTATGTGATCCTGAAATGTGTTCCCATTCGGTTGTCTTTCAGAAACATGTACCCAAGATGCCATGCACCTTTCACGGATGCAGTGAATGATATTATACTTGAAGGCCTCTGGCAACACAATGAACACCTACTGTCCAGGGGGAGGCAAAACAGGGAGCAGCAGGCAGCATTGTAGGCTAACCTTGTCCAGGAAGTCAATGCCACTGGTCATCAGAGAAGGATATATGAGCAGGTTTGACACCATGCAATAAACATCCTCAATGCTGCATGCAGAAGAGCAGCAGATGTAGCTAAAGATAATGACATCACCAGTGGAGGGCCTGCAGTGGAACAACCACTCTTAGTCACTGAGGAATTCCTGGTGAACCTAGGCACACACGACAGCTCCCAGACATCCATCACATGGTACATCACGGATATGGGTGCCACAGTTTCCAAGGCAGAGCAGCGTGTAAGTAAGCTTAGTTTGATCACCATTGCAATACTGTAGCATTCAGTGTGTCAGGGTGTACATACTCTTATGTGGGTGTCAGGTCTGTATTGTGTGGGGGGTAACTGGAGTTTGACTCTTATGCGCAGATGTTGACTGATATAAAAATGAACACAGTAGCTACTGTAAATATGAGATATAGGGACAAAATACCTTGTTGTGGTGCAAAATGCAGTCCCTCAACTTTTCACAGGTCTGTCAGGTATTGGACCAGGCCATGGTCCTGCTCCTGGTAAGCACGACACTGTTTTGTTATAGATGTAGGTATAGAGAAATGTAATCACTAAACTGTCATCCCAGGCCTGCTGCCTGGATTGGTGTACTGTCGGCATGACTGGCAACTGCACAGATATCTTCAGATTGTACACATGTTAGAGTCATATGTATGCCTTGTATGTGTGACCACACTGATAGATGTGACAGTATTGTCAGGACATTGCAGATTGTCATATGTGTCAACTGTGCAGAGTCTTGGGAAAAGTTAACAGTGTACCTCATTGTTGCTGATGGGATTGCTTGTAAATAGCTTTTATTTACAAGTAACTACAGCTCTTTGTGGGAAAAGTAATGTTCCTCTTTTCCTACTATATGAGGTTGGGGTTTCAACAGGTCTGTAATAGTGCCAACAGTATATAGAGCTGTACATATATTGCAACATAGTACTACAGAACATAGTGCAGGTATTAATTTACTGCTATTCCCTTTCCTATCACAGGTGACTGGGGACGTTGGTCTCTGTCCCCTACACAACCTGATGTCAGTGTTTCTTCAGACTCTGATGATGATGGTGGCCACAGTAAGACACAGGTGGTGGTTTCAGGGGATGAATTTGTCCCAGAGGTTGACATCACTATTCTGCCCTCATTGTCACCATGCACAGTCAGTATACCTACACATACCCATCCCCGGAGGCCACAGATATTGGACAGTCAGAAGGTGGGGATATTGAACAGGAAAGTGTGGCAACTATGGCTCCAGTGAGTGTGGACACTGGCCATAGCCAGAGAGCTGGTGAGGTTCCACACAAGCGGATTGATAGGGGTGCTCATAGGAGGCCTGCTGTCCTTCCACCACCTGTTGTAGGTGTCACATCATGGGTCACTTAGCTTATATTTTGGG